>NW_026062346.1:0-2500 GCF_023897955.1 Schistocerca gregaria
ACGCTGATTCCCGGCAGAGGGAGGAGGGGGGGGGGGGGGCCAACATGCAATACTTTCGTCCGTACCTACTTACCACATGTCTGTACGGCGTACAACAGTGCAATCTCGCTGTAATGGGGAGACGAGACAAGTAGCATCGTGCACAACATATGGCCCTTATGATTCGCCATTGTAGGGCGCAGCCGGTGTACGGTCAAGCATGTGCCACATTATGTCACTCAGTACGTAACGACGGATGATCAGTGTGGGTTACGCGTACATCAGCGGACAGTCCACACAGGCCGTACCACAACGTACACTGACTGCATCGACAACCGAATGCAACTGAACAGCTGCAAGGCTCATTTCACAAACAAACGCCTGACCGACCAGCTTGGAAGGGCAGGAGGGGAGGGCGATATTCGTTCTGTAGCGGTACACCCTTCCAGTGGTTAGCGGGACTGTGTAGAAAGTACGCAACACTCGAAAGACCTTTATGTGAGGGTACGCACCATGGCATCAAGAAATACACATGACACCAGAGGATCCAAGCAGTGAACTATGTTCAGAGGGTTGCTGTTAGGCAAAGCTACATTCCTGTGACGTTACATGTGACAGTTAAGGTGCAGTGTAAGTTAGGTTAAGGTGCAGTGTAAGTTAGGTTAAGGTGCAGTGTAAGTTAGGTTAAGGTGCAGTGTAAGTTAGGTTAAGGTGCAGTGTAAGTTAGGTTAAGGTGCAGTGTAAGTTAGGTTAAGGTGCAGTGTAAGTTAGGTTAAGGTGCAGTGTAAGTTAGGTTAAGGTGCAGTGTAAGTTAGGTTAAGGTGCAGTGTAAGTTAGGTTAAGGTGCAGTGTAAGTTAGGTTAAGGTGCAGTGTAACTTAGGTTAAGGTGCAGTGTAACTTAGGTTAAGGTGCAGTGTAACTTAGGTTAAGGTGCAGTGTAACTTAGGTTAAGGTGCAGTGTAACTTAGGTTAAGGTGCAGTGTAACTTAGGTTAAGGTGCAGTGTAACTTAGGTTAAGGTGCAGTGTAACTTAGGTTAAGGTGCAGTGTAACTTAGGTTAAGGTGCAGTGTAACTTAGGTTAAGGTGCAGTGTAACTTAGGTTAAGGTGCAGTGTAACTTAGGTTAAGGTGCAGTGTAAGTTAGGTTAAGGTGCAGTGTAAGTTAGGTTAAGGTGCAGTGTAAGTTAGGTTAAGGTGCAGTGTAAGTTAGGTTAAGGTGCAGTGTAAGTTAGGTTAAGGTGCAGCGTAAGTTAGGTTAAGGTGCAGCGTAAGTTAGGTTAAGGTGCAGCGTAACTTAGGTTAAGGTGCAGCGTAACTTAGGTTAAGGTGCAGCGTAACTTAGGTTAAGGTGCAGCGTAACTTAGGTTAAGGTGCAGCGTAACTTAGGTTAAGGTGCAGCGTAACTTAGGTTAAGGTGCAGCGTAACTTAGGTTAAGGTGCAGCGTAACTTAGGTTAGGGGCCAACGTGGGTTAGGTTAGGGGCCAACGTGGGTTAGGTTAGGGGCCAACGTGGGTTAGGTTAGGGGCCAACGTGGGTTAGGTTAGGGGCCAACGTGGGTTAGGTTAGGGGCCAACGTGGGTTAGGTTAGGGGCCAACGTGGGTTAGGTTAGGGGCCAACGTGGGTTAGGTTAGGGGCCAACGTGGGTTAGGTTAGGGGCCAACGTGGGTTAGGTTAGGGGCCAACGTGGGTTAGGTTAGGGGCCAACGTGGGTTAGGTTAGGGGCCAACGTGGGTTAGGTTAGGGGCCAACGTGGGTTAGGTTAGGGGCCAACGTGGGTTAGGTTAGGGGCCAACGTGGGTTAGGTTAGGGGCCAACGTGGGTTAGGTTAGGGGCCAACGTGGGTTAGGTTAAGGGCCAACGTGGGTTAGGTTAAGGGCCAACGTGGGTTAGGTTAAGGGCCAACGTGGGTTAGGTTAAGGGCCAACGTGGGTTAGGTTAAGGGCCAACGTGGGTTAGGTTAAGGGCCAACGTGGGTTAGGTTAAGGGCCAACGTGGGTTAGGTTAAGGGCCAACGTGGGTTAGGTTAAGGGCCAACGTGGGTTAGGTTAAGGGCCAACGTGGGTTAGGTTGCCAGAGATGTGTCAAATCAGGATGTACGTTTGGCTGGTGTCAGGTGGTGGGTTGGTTCGATGCCTTTATAAGGGGTGTGGCCAAAGGGTATTTTATTACTTGTACCTTTTGTGTTGTGGCGTGGCGTTGCGTCCTGTGTTGATACTGGGTGGACCACTGTGGGTGTTGCTGGCTGATTTGAGCTGCGTTGTTTGCGGGTGATGTGAGACATTCTGTCTTATTAGTGGACGTGACGTTCCTCTTGTCGTTGTTTGGATAGTGTCCTGTGGCAGCGAGGATAAAATGGATGTTGTTGAACGATAGTGCTTTGGTGCTTTCGCTTTGTTACACACAGAGTGGACTGTGAGATAGGGTGACTGGGTCGAGTGCGGTTCACACTGTCCTCCCCAGTTTACAGTATGTATCATCTATGTATGTGGTCCTGCATCATTTACTAAGGAGGGACGTC
>NW_026062346.1:12500-15000 GCF_023897955.1 Schistocerca gregaria
GGCGTACAACAGTGCAATCTCGCTGTAATGGGGAGACGAGACAAGTAGCATCGTGCACAACATATGGCCCTTATGATTCGCCATTGTAGGGCGCAGCCGGTGTACGGTCAAGCATGTGCCACATTATGTCACTCAGTACGTAACGACGGATGATCAGTGTGGGTTACGCGTACATCAGCGGACAGTCCACACAGGCCGTACCACAACGTACACTGACTGCATCGACAACCGAATGCAACTGAACAGCTGCAAGGCTCATTTCACAAACAAACGCCTGACCGACCAGCTTGGAAGGGCAGGAGGGGAGGGCGATATTCGTTCTGTAGCGGTACACCCTTCCAGTGGTTAGCGGGACTGTGTAGAAAGTACGCAACACTCGAAAGACCTTTATGTGAGGGTACGCACCATGGCATCAAGAAATACACATGACACCAGAGGATCCAAGCAGTGAACTATGTTCAGAGGGTTGCTGTTAGGCAAAGCTACATTCCTGTGACGTTACATGTGACAGTTAAGGTGCAGTGTAAGTTAGGTTAAGGTGCAGTGTAAGTTAGGTTAAGGTGCAGTGTAAGTTAGGTTAAGGTGCAGTGTAAGTTAGGTTAAGGTGCAGTGTAAGTTAGGTTAAGGTGCAGTGTAAGTTAGGTTAAGGTGCAGTGTAAGTTAGGTTAAGGTGCAGTGTAAGTTAGGTTAAGGTGCAGTGTAAGTTAGGTTAAGGTGCAGTGTAAGTTAGGTTAAGGTGCAGTGTAAGTTAGGTTAAGGTGCAGTGTAAGTTAGGTTAAGGTGCAGTGTAACTTAGGTTAAGGTGCAGTGTAAGTTAGGTTAAGGTGCAGTGTAAGTTAGGTTAAGGTGCAGTGTAACTTAGGTTAAGGTGCAGTGTAACTTAGGTTAAGGTGCAGTGTAACTTAGGTTAAGGTGCAGTGTAACTTAGGTTAAGGTGCAGTGTAACTTAGGTTAAGGTGCAGTGTAACTTAGGTTAAGGTGCAGTGTAACTTAGGTTAAGGTGCAGTGTAACTTAGGTTAAGGTGCAGTGTAACTTAGGTTAAGGTGCAGTGTAACTTAGGTTAAGGTGCAGTGTAACTTAGGTTAAGGTGCAGTGTAACTTAGGTTAAGGTGCAGTGTAACTTAGGTTAAGGTGCAGTGTAACTTAGGTTAAGGTGCAGTGTAACTTAGGTTAAGGTGCAGTGTAACTTAGGTTAAGGTGCAGTGTAAGTTAGGTTAAGGTGCAGTGTAAGTTAGGTTAAGGTGCAGTGTAAGTTAGGTTAAGGTGCAGTGTAAGTTAGGTTAAGGTGCAGTGTAAGTTAGGTTAAGGTGCAGCGTAAGTTAGGTTAAGGTGCAGCGTAAGTTAGGTTAAGGTGCAGCGTAACTTAGGTTAAGGTGCAGCGTAACTTAGGTTAAGGTGCAGCGTAACTTAGGTTAAGGTGCAGCGTAACTTAGGTTAAGGTGCAGCGTAACTTAGGTTAAGGTGCAGCGTAACTTAGGTTAAGGTGCAGCGTAACTTAGGTTAAGGTGCAGCGTAACTTAGGTTAAGGTGCAGCGTAACTTAGGTTAAGGTGCAGCGTAACTTAGGTTAGGGGCCAACGTGGGTTAGGTTAGGGGCCAACGTGGGTTAGGTTAGGGGCCAACGTGGGTTAGGTTAGGGGCCAACGTGGGTTAGGTTAGGGGCCAACGTGGGTTAGGTTAGGGGCCAACGTGGGTTAGGTTAGGGGCCAACGTGGGTTAGGTTAGGGGCCAACGTGGGTTAGGTTAGGGGCCAACGTGGGTTAGGTTAGGGGCCAACGTGGGTTAGGTTAGGGGCCAACGTGGGTTAGGTTAGGGGCCAACGTGGGTTAGGTTAGGGGCCAACGTGGGTTAGGTTAGGGGCCAACGTGGGTTAGGTTAGGGGCCAACGTGGGTTAGGTTAGGGGCCAACGTGGGTTAGGTTAGGGGCCAACGTGGGTTAGGTTAGGGGCCAACGTGGGTTAGGTTAGGGGCCAACGTGGGTTAGGTTAGGGGCCAACGTGGGTTAGGTTAGGGGCCAACGTGGGTTAGGTTAGGGGCCAACGTGGGTTAGGTTAAGGGCCAACGTGGGTTAGGTTAAGGGCCAACGTGGGTTAGGTTAAGGGCCAACGTGGGTTAGGTTAAGGGCCAACGTGGGTTAGGTTAAGGGCCAACGTGGGTTAGGTTAAGGGCCAACGTGGGTTAGGTTAAGGGCCAACGTGGGTTAGGTTAAGGGCCAACGTGGGTTAGGTTAAGGGCCAACGTGGGTTAGGTTGCCAGAGATGTGTCAAATCAGGATGTACGTTTGGCTGGTGTCAGGTGGTGGGTTGGTTCGATGCCTTTATAAGGGGTGTGGCCAAAGGGTATTTTATTACTTGTACCTTTTGTGTTGTGGCGTGGCGTTGCGTCCTGTGTTGATACTGGGTGGACCACTGTGGGTGTTGCTGGCTGATTTGAGCTGCGTTGTTTGCGGGTGATGTGAGACATTCTGTCTTATTAGTGGACGTGACGTTCCTCTTGTCGT
>NW_026062346.1:25000-27500 GCF_023897955.1 Schistocerca gregaria
CTTCCAGTGGTTAGCGGGACTGTGTAGAAAGTACGCAACACTCGAAAGACCTTTATGTGAGGGTACGCACCATGGCATCAAGAAATACACATGACACCAGAGGATCCAAGCAGTGAACTATGTTCAGAGGGTTGCTGTTAGGCAAAGCTACATTCCTGTGACGTTACATGTGACAGTTAAGGTGCAGTGTAAGTTAGGTTAAGGTGCAGTGTAAGTTAGGTTAAGGTGCAGTGTAAGTTAGGTTAAGGTGCAGTGTAAGTTAGGTTAAGGTGCAGTGTAAGTTAGGTTAAGGTGCAGTGTAAGTTAGGTTAAGGTGCAGTGTAAGTTAGGTTAAGGTGCAGTGTAACTTAGGTTAAGGTGCAGTGTAACTTAGGTTAAGGTGCAGTGTAACTTAGGTTAAGGTGCAGTGTAACTTAGGTTAAGGTGCAGTGTAACTTAGGTTAAGGTGCAGTGTAACTTAGGTTAAGGTGCAGTGTAACTTAGGTTAAGGTGCAGTGTAACTTAGGTTAAGGTGCAGTGTAACTTAGGTTAAGGTGCAGTGTAACTTAGGTTAAGGTGCAGTGTAACTTAGGTTAAGGTGCAGTGTAACTTAGGTTAAGGTGCAGTGTAACTTAGGTTAAGGTGCAGTGTAACTTAGGTTAAGGTGCAGTGTAACTTAGGTTAAGGTGCAGTGTAACTTAGGTTAAGGTGCAGTGTAACTTAGGTTAAGGTGCAGTGTAACTTAGGTTAAGGTGCAGTGTAACTTAGGTAAAGGTGCAGTGTAACTTAGGTTAAGGTGCAGTGTAAGTTAGGTTAAGGTGCAGTGTAAGTTAGGTTAAGGTGCAGTGTAAGTTAGGTTAAGGTGCAGTGTAAGTTAGGTTAAGGTGCAGTGTAAGTTAGGTTAAGGTGCAGTGTAAGTTAGGTTAAGGTGCAGTGTAAGTTAGGTTAAGGTGCAGCGTAAGTTAGGTTAAGGTGCAGCGTAACTTAGGTTAAGGTGCAGCGTAACTTAGGTTAAGGTGCAGCGTAACTTAGGTTAAGGTGCAGCGTAACTTAGGTTAAGGTGCAGCGTAACTTAGGTTAAGGTGCAGCGTAACTTAGGTTAAGGTGCAGCGTAACTTAGGTTAAGGTGCAGCGTAACTTAGGTTAAGGTGCAGCGTAACTTAGGTTAGGGGCCAACGTGGGTTAGGTTAGGGGCCAACGTGGGTTAGGTTAGGGGCCAACGTGGGTTAGGTTAGGGGCCAACGTGGGTTAGGTTAGGGGCCAACGTGGGTTAGGTTAGGGGCCAACGTGGGTTAGGTTAGGGGCCAACGTGGGTTAGGTTAGGGGCCAACGTGGGTTAGGTTAGGGGCCAACGTGGGTTAGGTTAGGGGCCAACGTGGGTTAGGTTAGGGGCCAACGTGGGTTAGGTTAGGGGCCAACGTGGGTTAGGTTAGGGGCCAACGTGGGTTAGGTTAGGGGCCAACGTGGGTTAGGTTAGGGGCCAACGTGGGTTAGGTTAGGGGCCAACGTGGGTTAGGTTAGGGGCCAACGTGGGTTAGGTTAGGGGCCAACGTGGGTTAGGTTAGGGGCCAACGTGGGTTAGGTTAGGGGCCAACGTGGGTTAGGTTAGGGGCCAACGTGGGTTAGGTTAAGGGCCAACGTGGGTTAGGTTAAGGGCCAACGTGGGTTAGGTTAAGGGCCAACGTGGGTTAGGTTAAGGGCCAACGTGGGTTAGGTTAAGGGCCAACGTGGGTTAGGTTAAGGGCCAACGTGGGTTAGGTTAAGGGCCAACGTGGGTTAGGTTAAGGGCCAACGTGGGTTAGGTTAAGGGCCAACGTGGGTTAGGTTGCCAGAGATGTGTCAAATCAGGATGTACGTTTGGCTGGTGTCAGGTGGTGGGTTGGTTCGATGCCTTTATAAGGGGTGTGGCCAAAGGGTATTTTATTACTTGTACCTTTTGTGTTGTGGCGTGGCGTTGCGTCCTGTGTTGATACTGGGTGGACCACTGTGGGTGTTGCTGGCTGATTTGAGCTGCGTTGTTTGCGGGTGATGTGAGACATTCTGTCTTATTAGTGGACGTGACGTTCCTCTTGTCGTTGTTTGGATAGTGTCCTGTGGCAGCGAGGATAAAATGGATGTTGTTGAACGATAGTGCTTTGGTGCTTTCGCTTTGTTACACACAGAGTGGACTGTGAGATAGGGTGACTGGGTCGAGTGCGGTTCACACTGTCCTCCCCAGTTTACAGTATGTATCATCTATGTATGTGGTCCTGCATCATTTACTAAGGAGGGACGTCAGACGACTGAAATATTAGTTATGTACTGATGTAAAGCAGAATGCTTACCTTCCACCAGTGGGCGAGTATCGACTCTGCCCCAGAGTTGCCACCGCAGGAAGAGGTGTCGGAAACACTACCCGCACACCGTCACCACTGTGCGGGGGGACGGACCCTCTATATCCTCAGCGGCGCACTCTTTGCCACCGAGCGTCACGTCTCGCGGCCCGCCGTCCAGAGCATGTATTGGGACAGCGGGACTTTGG
>NW_026062346.1:35000-40000 GCF_023897955.1 Schistocerca gregaria
ATGGTAGGCGCAGAACCTACCATCGACAGTTGATAAGGCAGACATTTGAAAGATGCGTCGCCGGTACGAGGACCGTGCGATCAGCCCAAAGTTATTCAGAGTCACCAAGGCAAACGGACCAGACGAGCCAATCCGATTGGTTTTGATCTAATAAAAGCGTCCCTTCCATCTCTGGTCGGGACTCTGTATGCATGTATTAGCTCTAGAATTACCACAGTTATCCAAGTAACGTGGGTACGATCTAAGGAACCATAACTGATTTAATGAGCCATTCGCGGTTTCACCTTAATGCGGCTTGTACTGAGACATGCATGGCTTAATCTTTGAGACAAGCATATGACTACTGGCAGGATCAACCAGGGAGCTGCGTCAACGAGAGCTGAGCAGCCGGCCGCCCGGGAGTGTGTCCCGAGGGCCCGCGCGAACACGCAAGCGTCCGCTCAATTATTCTGCAAACAGGAGGAGGCTGAGCTCCCCTGCACGATACACCTCGAAACCCTCTCAGGTCCCGGCGGCGCGCAGCGCCGTCCTAAGTACTTGGTCGGGTTCGAGAGAGGCGCAATCGCCCGGAGATAGCGAGTAGACGCTTTCAGTGCGAACACCCGTGCTCCCAACTGAGCTTGCCGCTGCCGACAGAGGCCCGGGAGCGTGCTGTCGTGGCATTGCCGGCGGGAAACAACACGCGCCACCTACGGTGACCGGCAGAGCTCCAACGCCAGCGCCACAGAAGGGCAAAGCCCCACTTGGGTGCAGAAGCGAACTCTCCCAGCACAGCGCACGCGCCAACACGTCCGCAGAGCTGCGAATACAAACCACCTGCGAGAACCGCTGGGGGCGACCGAGCAGCAGACGGCGTCGCGACGCCGAGTGCCGGGCGGCGGCGCATCCTCAACGCACACAGTCCGCAATCGGACCAGCACACTGCAGATGTCCACCGCGCTTCGCACCGGGCTCGACAGAACCCACTTTGGCCGCCTGGCGCCGCGCGCAGGGTGCGCCGGCGCATAGCTGGGACGCCAGCCGGGCCCGTCGGCCGGCGCTCCTGCCACTGGGCGCCCCCCACCAGCCGGCTGTAGTGCGTGCGCTCACGCAGCGCGCGGCCAGCACGCCGGGCGGCCCCCCCTCACCGGCCGGGGACTGTCCCGCCAAGCCACAGCCTCGTATCGCTTCATACCCACATGGCCAACTCAGGTTCGGGGGCATGGCGGGTACCGCCGAAACAACCGGTTCACAGATGTACCGATCGTCGCTATCACCGATGCACCTGCAGCGCGAACAACCGCTCAACAACTGATTTCCAGTTCATTTGCGGATCTTTGGCAGCAAACGTATACGTCAATCTACATTTGCGAAATCTACGATTCTGGCATGCCTGCATGTTATGTGTCACGACACGCTACATCAGCCCACATACACACTGCGGCATGTACACGAGAGAACACGTGGAAGATGTCCGCGCACGTGTGCAATGTCCCTTGCGCGGTCGACTGTCAACCGGCCTCTGTAGCATGTCGCAGATGTGGAACGCGGTCCACCGTGCTATCATGTTGTGTGGGGCAATACGATTAAATAGGAAAACCCTCGTCGCTACATCAACAGACGGCTCACGCTGATTCCCGGCAGAGGGAGGAGGGGGGGGGGGGGGGCCAACATGCAATACTTTCGTCCGTACCTACTTACCACATGTCTGTACGGCGTACAACAGTGCAATCTCGCTGTAATGGGGAGACGAGACAAGTAGCATCGTGCACAACATATGGCCCTTATGATTCGCCATTGTAGGGCGCAGCCGGTGTACGGTCAAGCATGTGCCACATTATGTCACTCAGTACGTAACGACGGATGATCAGTGTGGGTTACCGCGTACAATCAGCGGACAGTCCACACAGGCCGTACCACAACGTACACTGACTGCATCGACAACCGAATGCAACTGAACAGCTGCAAGGCTCATTTCACAAACAAACGCCTGACCGACCAGCTTGGAAGGGCAGGATGGGGAGGGCGATATTCGTTCTGTAGCGGTACACCCTTCCAGTGGTTAGCGGGACTGTGTAGAAAGTACGCAACACTCGAAAGACCTTTATGTGAGGGTACGCACCATGGCATCAAGAAATACACATGACACCAGAGGATCCAAGCAGTGAACTATGTTCAGAGGGTTGCTGTTAGGCAAAGCTACATTCCTGTGACGTTACATGTGACAGTTAAGGTGCAGTGTAAGTTAGGTTAAGGTGCAGTGTAAGTTAGGTTAAGGTGCAGTGTAAGTTAGGTTAAGGTGCAGTGTAAGTTAGGTTAAGGTGCAGTGTAAGTTAGGTTAAGGTGCAGTGTAAGTTAGGTTAAGGTGCAGTGTAAGTTAGGTTAAGGGCAGTGTAAGTTAGGTTGAGGTGCAGTGTAAGTTAGGTTAAGGTGCAGTGTAAGTTAGGTTAAGGTGCAGTGTAAGTTAGGTTAAGGTGCAGTGTAACTTAGGTTAAGGTGCAGTGTAACTTAGGTAAGGTGCAGTGTAACTTAGGTTAAGGTGCAGTGTAACTTAGGTTAAGGTGCAGTGTAACTTAGGTTAAGGTGCAGTGTAACTTAGGTTAAGGTGCAGTGTAACTTAGGTTAAGGTGCAGTGTAACTTAGGTTAAGGTGCAGTGTAACTTAGGTTAAGGTGCAGTGTAACTTAGGTTAAGGTGCAGTGTAACTTAGGTTAAGGTGCAGTGTAACTTAGGTTAAGGTGCAGTGTAACTTAGGTTAAGGTGCAGTGTAACTTAGGTTAAGGTGCAGTGTAACTTAGGTTAAGGTGCAGTGTAACTTAGGTTAAGGTGCAGTGTAACTTAGTTAAGGTGCAGTGTAACTTAGGTTAAGGTGCAGTGTAAGTTAGGTTAAGGTGCAGTGTAAGTTAGGTTAAGGTGCAGTGTAAGTTAGGTTAAGGTGCAGTGTAAGTTAGGTTAATGTGCAGTGTAAGTTAGGTTAAGGTTGCAGCGTAAGTTAGGTTAAGGTGCAGCGTAACTTAGGTTAAGGTGCAGCGTAACTTAGGTTAAGGTGCAGCGTAACTTAGGTTAAGGTGCAGCGTAACTTAGGTTAAGGTGCAGCGTAACTTAGGTTAAGGTGCAGCGTAACTTAGGTTAAGGTGCAGCGTAACTTAGGTTAAGGAGGCAGCGTAACTTAGGTTAAGGTGCAGCGTAACTTAGGTAAGGTGCAGCGTAACTTAGGTTAAGGTGCATGCTTAACTTAGGTTAAGGTGCAGCGTAACTTAGGTTAGGGGCCAACGTGGGTTAGGTTAGGGGCCAACGTGGGTTAGGTTAGGGGCCAACGTGGGTTAGGTTAGGGGCCAAACGTGGGTTAGGTTAGGGGCCAACGTGGGTTAGGTTAGGGGCCAACGTGGGTTAGGTTAGGGGCCAACGTGGGTTAGGTTAGGGGGCCAACGTGGGTTAGGTTAGGGGCCAACGTGGGTTAGGTTAGGGGCCAACGTGGGTTAGGTTAGGGCCAACGTGGGTTAGGTTAGGGGCCAACGTGGGGTTAGGGTGGTTAGGGGCCAACGTGGGTTAGGTTAGGGCCAACGTGGGTTAGGTTAGGGGCCAACGTGGGTTAGGTTAGGGGCCAACGTGGGTTAGGTTAGGGGCCAACGTGGGTTAGGTTAGGGGCCAACGTGGGTTAGGTTAGGGGCCAACGTGGGTTAGGTTAAGGGCCAACGTGGGTTAGGTTAAGGGCCAACGTGGGTTAGGTTAAGCGGCCAACGTGGGTTAGGTTAAGGGCCAACGTGGGTTAGGTTAAGGGCCAACGTGGGTTAGGTTAAGGGCCAACGTGGGTTAGGTTAAGGGCCAACGTGGGTTAGGTTAAGGGCCAACGTGGGTTAGGTTATGGGCCAACGTGGGTTAGGTGCCAGAGATGTGTCAAATCAGGATGTACGTTTGGCTGGTGTCAGGTGGTGGGTTGGTTCGATGCCTTTATAAGGGGTGTGGCCAAAGGGTATTTTATTACTTGTACCTTTTGTGTTGTGGCGTGGCGTTGCGTCCTGTGTTGATACTGGGTGGACCACTGTGGGTGTTGCTGGCTGATTTGAGCTGCGTTGTTTGCGGGTGATGTGAGACATTCTGTCTTATTAGTGGACGTGACGTTCCTCTTGTCGTTGTTTGGATAGTGTCCTGTGGCAGCGAGGATAAAATGGATGTTGTTGAACGATAGTGCTTTGGTGCTTTCGCTTTGTTACACACAGAGTGGACTGTGAGATAGGGTGACTGGGTCGAGTGCGGTTCACACTGTCCTCCCCAGTTTACAGTATGTATCATCTATGTATGTGGTCCTGCATCATTTACTAAGGAGGGACGTCAGACGACTGAAATATTAGTTATGTACTGATGTAAAGCAGAATGCTTACCTTCCACCAGTGGGCGAGTATCGACTCTGCCCCAGAGTTGCCCACCGCAGGAAGAGGTGTCGGAAACACTACCCGCACACCGTCACCACTGTGCGGGGGGACGGACCCTCTATATCCTCAGCGGCGCACTCTTTGCCACCGAGCGTCACGTCTCGCGGCCCGCCGTCCAGAGCATGTATTGGGACAGCGGGACTTTGGCTTTTGGGAGATAACTCTTCATGAAGTGGAAGATATAGGGGTGGACAGCAATGTACGATTGCGGGAAAAGTCCGCCGTACATCCGCTCGAGTTGCGAGTCGGGCGGTGGGGGTGGCGCATTCACAGGTGCGGCTGGAGTGACCGTCGGTCCACCACTTTTGACTCGATTTGCGTCACCTGCGGTGAAGAGGGGGTGCAGCAGGCGTTTTACTCTGGGTCGTCAAGCGGGCGCTGTAGGCGACATCGACATCATAGTCGGCGGGCCGTCTCATAGAGGGCGGTATCGTCGTCGGAAGCAGCGTCATCTTCCGAGGGACGGACCAGTAGGTGGCCGTGTTCTGCGCCGGACCTAGTCTCGGTAGATTCCTGTAGATGGAGGCACAGTCTGTGGGCCACATGCGAAACTAGTTTACCGACATTCGCACAGGTGGCTCCCCTCCTA
>NW_026062346.1:47500-50000 GCF_023897955.1 Schistocerca gregaria
AGCGTCCGCTCAATTATTCTGCAAACAGGAGGAGGCTGAGCTCCCCTGCACGATACACCTCGAAACCCTCTCAGGTCCCGGCGGCGCGCAGCGCCGTCCTAAGTACTTGGTCGGGTTCGAGAGAGGCGCAATCGCCCGGAGATAGGCGAGTAGACGCTTTCAGTGCGAACACCCGTGCTCCCAACTGAGCTTGCCGCTGCCGACAGAGGCCCGGGAGCGTGCTGTCGTGGCATTGCCGGCGGGAAACAACACGCGCCACCTACGGTGACCGGCAGCTCCAACGCCAGCGCCACAGAAGGGCAAAGCCCCACTTGGGTGCAGAAGCGAACTCTCCCAGCACAGCGCACGCGCCAACACGTCCGCAGAGCTGCGATACAAACCACCTGCGAGAACCGCTGGGGGCGACCGAGCAGCAGACGGCGTCGCGACGCCGAGTGCCGGGCGGCGGCGCATCCTCAACGCACACAGTCCGCAATCGGACCAGCACACTGCAGATGTCCACCGCGCTTCGCACCGGGCTCGGCAGAACCCACTTTGGCCGCCTGGCGCCGCGCGCAGGGTGCGCCGGCGCATAGCTGGGACGCCAGCCGGGCCCGTCGGCCGGCGCTCCTGCCACTGGGCGCCCCCCACCAGCCGGCTGTAGTGCGTGCGCTCACGCAGCGCGCGGCCAGCACGCCGGGCGGCCCCCCCTCACCGGCCGGGGACTGTCCCGCCAAGCCACAGCCTCGTATCGCTTCATACCCACATGGCCAACTCAGGTTCGGGGGCATGGCGGGTACCGCCGAAACAACCGGTTCACAGATGTACCGATCGTCGCTATCACCGATGCACCTGCAGCGCGAACAACCGCTCAACAACTGATTTCCAGTTCATTTGCGGATCTTTGGCAGCAAACGTATACGTCAATCTACATTTGCGAAATCTACGATTCTGGCATGCCTGCATGTTATGTGTCACGACACGCTACATCAGCCCACATACACACTGCGGCATGTACACGAGAGAACACGTGGAAGATGGTCCGCGCACGTGTGCAATGTCCCTTGCGCGGTCGACTGTCAACCGGCCTCTGTAGCATGTCGCAGATGTGGAACGCGGTCCACCGTGCTATCATGTTGTGTGGGGCAATACGATTAAATAGGAAAACCCTCGTCGCTACATCAACAGACGGCTCACGCTGATTCCCGGCAGAGGGAGGAGGGGGGGGGGGGGCCAACATGCAATACTTTCGTCCGTACCTACTTACCACATGTCTGTACGGCGTACAACAGTGCAATCTCGCTGTAATGGGGAGACGAGACAAGTAGCATCGTGCACAACATATGGCCCTTATGATTCGCCATTGTAGGGCGCAGCCGGTGTACGGTCAAGCATGTGCCACATTATGTCACTCAGTACGTAACGACGGATGATCAGTGTGGGTTACGCGTACATCAGCGGACAGTCCACACAGGCCGTACCACAACGTACACTGACTGCATCGACAACCGAATGCAACTGAACAGCTGCAAGGCTCATTTCACAAACAAACGCCTGACCGACCAGCTTGGAAGGGCAGGAGGGGAGGGCGATATTCGTTCTGTAGCGGTACACCCTTCCAGTGGTTAGCGGGACTGTGTAGAAAGTACGCAACACTCGAAAGACCTTTATGTGAGGGTACGCACCATGGCATCAAGAAATACACATGACACCAGAGGATCCAAGCAGTGAACTATGTTCAGAGGGTTGCTGTTAGGCAAAGCTACATTCCTGTGACGTTACATGTGACAGTTAAGGTGCAGTGTAAGTTAGGTTAAGGTGCAGTGTAAGTTAGGTTAAGGTGCAGTGTAAGTTAGGTTAAGGTGCAGTGTAAGTTAGGTTAAGGTGCAGTGTAAGTTAGGTTAAGGTGCAGTGTAAGTTAGGTTAAGGTGCAGTGTAAGTTAGGTTAAGGTGCAGTGTAAGTTAGGTTAAGGTGCAGTGTAAGTTAGGTTAAGGTGCAGTGTAAGTTAGGTTAAGGTGCAGTGTAACTTAGGTTAAGGTGCAGTGTAACTTAGGTTAAGGTGCAGTGTAACTTAGGTTAAGGTGCAGTGTAACTTAGGTTAAGGTGCAGTGTAACTTAGGTTAAGGTGCAGTGTAACTTAGGTTAAGGTGCAGTGTAACTTAGGTTAAGGTGCAGTGTAAGTTAGGTTAAGGTGCAGTGTAACTTAGGTTAAGGTGCAGTGTAACTTAGGTTAAGGTGCAGTGTAAGTTAGGTTAAGGTGCAGTGTAAGTTAGGTTAAGGTGCAGCGTAACTTAGGTTAAGGTGCAGCGTAACTTAGGTTAAGGTGCAGCGTAACTTAGGTTAAGGTGCAGCGTAACTTAGGTTAAGGTGCAGCGTAACTTAGGTTAAGGTGCAGCGTAACTTAGGTTAAGGTGCAGCGTAACTTAGGTTAAGGTGCAGCGTGGGTTAGGTTAGGGGCCAACGTGGGTTAGGTTAGGGGCCAACGTGGGTTAGGTTAGGGGCCAACGTGGGTTAGGTTAG
>NW_026062346.1:60000-62500 GCF_023897955.1 Schistocerca gregaria
CCCCCTCACCGGCCGGGGACTGTCCCGCCAAGCCACAGCCTCGTATCGCTTCATACCCACATGGCCAACTCAGGTTCGGGGGCATGGCGGGTACCGCCGAAACAACCGGTTCACAGATGTACCGATCGTCGCTATCACCGATGCACCTGCAGCGCGAACAACCGCTCAACAACTGATTTCCAGTTCATTTGCGGATCTTTGGCAGCAAACGTATACGTCAATCTACATTTGCGAAATCTACGATTCTGGCATGCCTGCATGTTATGTGTCACGACACGCTACATCAGCCCACATACACACTGCGGCATGTACACGAGAGAACACGTGGAAGATGGTCCGCGCACGTGTGCAATGTCCCTTGCGCGGTCGACTGTCAACCGGCCTCTGTAGCATGTCGCAGATGTGGAACGCGGTCCACCGTGCTATCATGTTGTGTGGGGCAATACGATTAAATAGGAAAACCCTCGTCGCTACATCAACAGACGGCTCACGCTGATTCCCGGCAGAGGGAGGAGGGGGGGGGGGGGCCAACATGCAATACTTTCGTCCGTACCTACTTACCACATGTCTGTACGGCGTACAACAGTGCAATCTCGCTGTAATGGGGAGACGAGACAAGTAGCATCGTGCACAACATATGGCCCTTATGATTCGCCATTGTAGGGCGCAGCCGGTGTACGGTCAAGCATGTGCCACATTATGTCACTCAGTACGTAACGACGGATGATCAGTGTGGGTTACGCGTACATCAGCGGACAGTCCACACAGGCCGTACCACAACGTACACTGACTGCATCGACAACCGAATGCAACTGAACAGCTGCAAGGCTCATTTCACAAACAAACGCCTGACCGACCAGCTTGGAAGGGCAGGAGGGGAGGGCGATATTCGTTCTGTAGCGGTACACCCTTCCAGTGGTTAGCGGGACTGTGTAGAAAGTACGCAACACTCGAAAGACCTTTATGTGAGGGTACGCACCATGGCATCAAGAAATACACATGACACCAGAGGATCCAAGCAGTGAACTATGTTCAGAGGGTTGCTGTTAGGCAAAGCTACATTCCTGTGACGTTACATGTGACAGTTAAGGTGCAGTGTAAGTTAGGTTAAGGTGCAGTGTAAGTTAGGTTAAGGTGCAGTGTAAGTTAGGTTAAGGTGCAGTGTAAGTTAGGTTAAGGTGCAGTGTAAGTTAGGTTAAGGTGCAGTGTAAGTTAGGTTAAGGTGCAGTGTAAGTTAGGTTAAGGTGCAGTGTAAGTTAGGTTAAGGTGCAGTGTAAGTTAGGTTAAGGTGCAGTGTAAGTTAGGTTAAGGTGCAGTGTAAGTTAGGTTAAGGTGCAGTGTAAGTTAGGTTAAGGTGCAGTGTAACTTAGGTTAAGGTGCAGTGTAACTTAGGTTAAGGTGCAGTGTAACTTAGGTTAAGGTGCAGTGTAACTTAGGTTAAGGTGCAGTGTAACTTAGGTTAAGGTGCAGTGTAACTTAGGTTAAGGTGCAGTGTAACTTAGGTTAAGGTGCAGTGTAACTTAGGTTAAGGTGCAGTGTAAGTTAGGTTAAGGTGCAGTGTAACTTAGGTTAAGGTGCAGTGTAACTTAGGTTAAGGTGCAGTGTAAGTTAGGTTAAGGTGCAGTGTAAGTTAGGTTAAGGTGCAGCGTAACTTAGGTTAAGGTGCAGCGTAACTTAGGTTAAGGTGCAGCGTAACTTAGGTTAAGGTGCAGCGTAACTTAGGTTAAGGTGCAGCGTAACTTAGGTTAAGGTGCAGCGTAACTTAGGTTAAGGTGCAGCGTAACTTAGGTTAAGGTGCAGCGTGGGTTAGGTTAGGGGCCAACGTGGGTTAGGTTAGGGGCCAACGTGGGTTAGGTTAGGGGCCAACGTGGGTTAGGTTAGGGGCCAACGTGGGTTAGGTTAGGGGCCAACGTGGGTTAGGTTAGGGGCCAACGTGGGTTAGGTTAGGGGCCAACGTGGGTTAGGTTAGGGGCCAACGTGGGTTAGGTTAGGGGCCAACGTGGGTTAGGTTAGGGGCCAACGTGGGTTAGGTTAGGGGCCAACGTGGGTTAGGTTAGGGGCCAACGTGGGTTAGGTTAGGGGCCAACGTGGGTTAGGTTAGGGGCCAACGTGGGTTAGGTTAGGGGCCAACGTGGGTTAGGTTAGGGGCCAACGTGGGTTAGGTTAAGGGCCAACGTGGGTTAGGTTAAGGGCCAACGTGGGTTAGGTTAAGGGCCAACGTGGGTTAGGTTAAGGGCCAACGTGGGTTAGGTTAAGGGCCAACGTGGGTTAGGTTAAGGGCCAACGTGGGTTAGGTTAAGGGCCAACGTGGGTTAGGTTAAGGGCCAACGTGGGTTAGGTTAAGGGCCAACGTGGGTTAGGTTAAGGGCCAACGTGGGTTAGGTTAAGGGCCAACGTGGGTTAGGTTAAGGGCCAACGTGGGTTAGGTTAAGGGCCAACGTGGTTTAGGTTAAGGGCCAACGTGGGTTAGGTTAAGGGCCAACGTGGGTTAGGTTGCCAG
>NW_026062346.1:72500-75000 GCF_023897955.1 Schistocerca gregaria
ATGTGCCACATTATGTCACTCAGTACGTAACGACGGATGATCAGTGTGGGTTACGCGTACATCAGCGGACAGTCCACACAGGCCGTACCACAACGTACACTGACTGCATCGACAACCGAATGCAACTGAACAGCTGCAAGGCTCATTTCACAAACAAACGCCTGACCGACCAGCTTGGAAGGGCAGGAGGGGAGGGCGATATTCGTTCTGTAGCGGTACACCCTTCCAGTGGTTAGCGGGACTGTGTAGAAAGTACGCAACACTCGAAAGACCTTTATGTGAGGGTACGCACCATGGCATCAAGAAATACACATGACACCAGAGGATCCAAGCAGTGAACTATGTTCAGAGGGTTGCTGTTAGGCAAAGCTACATTCCTGTGACGTTACATGTGACAGTTAAGGTGCAGTGTAAGTTAGGTTAAGGTGCAGTGTAAGTTAGGTTAAGGTGCAGTGTAAGTTAGGTTAAGGTGCAGTGTAAGTTAGGTTAAGGTGCAGTGTAAGTTAGGTTAAGGTGCAGTGTAAGTTAGGTTAAGGTGCAGTGTAAGTTAGGTTAAGGTGCAGTGTAAGTTAGGTTAAGGTGCAGTGTAAGTTAGGTTAAGGTGCAGTGTAACTTAGGTTAAGGTGCAGTGTAACTTAGGTTAAGGTGCAGTGTAACTTAGGTTAAGGTGCAGTGTAACTTAGGTTAAGGTGCAGTGTAACTTAGGTTAAGGTGCAGTGTAACTTAGGTTAAGGTGCAGTGTAACTTAGGTTAAGGTGCAGTGTAACTTAGGTTAAGGTGCAGTGTAAGTTAGGTTAAGGTGCAGTGTAACTTAGGTTAAGGTGCAGTGTAAGTTAGGTTAAGGTGCAGTGTAAGTTAGGTTAAGGTGCAGCGTAACTTAGGTTAAGGTGCAGCGTAACTTAGGTTAAGGTGCAGCGTAACTTAGGTTAAGGTGCAGCGTAACTTAGGTTAAGGTGCAGCGTAACTTAGGTTAAGGTGCAGCGTAACTTAGGTTAAGGTGCAGCGTAACTTAGGTTAAGGTGCAGCGTAACTTAGGTTAAGGTGCAGCGTAACTTAGGTTAAGGTGCAGCGTGGGTTAGGTTAGGGGCCAACGTGGGTTAGGTTAGGGGCCAACGTGGGTTAGGTTAGGGGCCAACGTGGGTTAGGTTAGGGGCCAACGTGGGTTAGGTTAGGGGCCAACGTGGGTTAGGTTAGGGGCCAACGTGGGTTAGGTTAGGGGCCAACGTGGGTTAGGTTAGGGGCCAACGTGGGTTAGGTTAGGGGCCAACGTGGGTTAGGTTAGGGGCCAACGTGGGTTAGGTTAGGGGCCAACGTGGGTTAGGTTAGGGGCCAACGTGGGTTAGGTTAGGGGCCAACGTGGGTTAGGTTAGGGGCCAACGTGGGTTAGGTTAGGGGCCAACGTGGGTTAGGTTAGGGGCCAACGTGGGTTAGGTTAGGGGCCAACGTGGGTTAGGTTAAGGGCCAACGTGGGTTAGGTTAAGGGCCAACGTGGGTTAGGTTAAGGGCCAACGTGGGTTAGGTTAAGGGCCAACGTGGGTTAGGTTAAGGGCCAACGTGGGTTAGGTTAAGGGCCAACGTGGGTTAGGTTAAGGGCCAACGTGGGTTAGGTTAAGGGCCAACGTGGGTTAGGTTAAGGGCCAACGTGGGTTAGGTTAAGGGCCAACGTGGGTTAGGTTGCCAGAGATGTGTCAAATCAGGATGTACGTTTGGCTGGTGTCAGGTGGTGGGTTGGTTCGATGCCTTTATAAGGGGTGTGGCCAAAGGGTATTTTATTACTTGTACCTTTTGTGTTGTGGCGTGGCGTTGCGTCCTGTGTTGATACTGGGTGGACCACTGTGGGTGTTGCTGGCTGATTTGAGCTGCGTTGTTTGCGGGTGATGTGAGACATTCTGTCTTATTAGTGGACGTGACGTTCCTCTTGTCGTTGTTTGGATAGTGTCCTGTGGCAGCGAGGATAAAATGGATGTTGTTGAACGATAGTGCTTTGGTGCTTTCGCTTTGTTACACACAGAGTGGACTGTGAGATAGGGTGACTGGGTCGAGTGCGGTTCACACTGTCCTCCCCAGTTTACAGTATGTATCATCTATGTATGTGGTCCTGCATCATTTACTAAGGAGGGACGTCAGACGACTGAAATATTAGTTATGTACTGATGTAAAGCAGAATGCTTACCTTCCACCAGTGGGCGAGTATCGACTCTGCCCCAGAGTTGCCACCGCAGGAAGAGGTGTCGGAAACACTACCCGCACACCGTCACCACTGTGCGGGGGGACGGACCCTCTATATCCTCAGCGGCGCACTCTTTGCCACCGAGCGTCACGTCTCGCGGCCCGCCGTCCAGAGCATGTATTGGGACAGCGGGACTTTGGCTTTTGGGAGATAACTCTTCATGAAGTGGAAGATATAGGGGTGGACTGCAATGTACGATTGCGGGAAAAGTCCGCCGTACATCCGCTCGAGTTGCGAGTCGGGCGGTGGGGGTGGCGCATTCACAGGTGC
>NW_026062346.1:80000-82500 GCF_023897955.1 Schistocerca gregaria
TTTTATACGGAAGGCCCCATGGATCCGTTATCAAGTGTGATGCTACAAAGTCCTTCCAACTTTGTTGTCTGTGAGTATAAAGTGTATCTTTAAATATCCATTTTAGTCTTCTGTATCTTTCCAGGTGGTACTGTCTTTCGTCCCTGGTGAAGCTTCTCTGGTAATTCCTCCTTGCTCGTCGCATAGACTGCCGGAGCCTGGTAAGCTCTGGGGTCCATGGAGCAGTTACCTTGCGGATGAAACGCCTTTTTTGTGGTATTGCAACGGTTACAGCCGACTTAATAGAAGACGTAAGGGCGTCCACTGCTTCATCAATTTGAAAAAGTCCGTCACCCAACTCTGGTGGATTGCACTCTGCCTCTAGCAGCTCCCAGTTGGCCCTCCCATAATCATACTGCAAAACCCAATCCTCTGGCACGTCGCCAGGTTCCACAAGAATTTGGAACTCAATTACATTGTGATCACTTACTGTTAATCCGTCATGTACAGTCCAGTTAGAAATTCTGTCTGTTAGATTTCTCGTTGTTAAGGTGACATCTATGTTGGTTTCAACACCAGCCCTACTTCTATAAGTAGGTGGATTTCCAGGTCTGTTTTCTACATATAAATGAAATTCCATTATCAGATCTTCCATAGCGCCACCCCGATCATCAACATGGGGACTGTGCCAGAGTGGGGATTTCGCATTGCAATCCATTGTTATCACCACAGGTTTCCCTTCTAAGGCTCTCAGAATTAATGTTAGCTGGTGCAAGTAATGATCAATATGTTCACGATATTGACAATAAACATTAACTAAATACAAACAGGTCTGCAGCATGTTTAATTCTACAACAATAACATGACTATTGCAAAATTGTGTTAGTATAGTTGTCTTTATTAATTTATTAAGGACAACAACTGCTGTCATAGGATTATTGCCAAAAGTTATTACTTGCGATGTTACGGGAAAGCCCGAGACACGGCCAGAGACAGAGTTTGGTTCTTGAATTGTTAAAATGTCTATAGTACGCTCCTCTGCGAGCTTTCGCAACTCCTGCGTGACTAAGAAGCTTCGCATTGCATTTATTTGTACAACTTTGAGGTCAGAGATCGGGAGGGTATCTTGTATGTACATAGCTGTTTGGAAACTGGAGGGAGGGAACAAACATTACCCTTCCATACATCTTTACCATTTCTTTGTATATCTTCTGCAAATTGAATTCCCTTCCCCTTCTTCGAAAAACTTCTTTAACCAGACTCAACAGTTCTTTATACTCAAAAGGCAAGTTGACTGATGCCAGCTGAATACAGTCGACATCCTCCAGAGTTGGGAAAGTAATTCTGTCCCCATCCGGGTGTCCGACCCGCACAAGCTGTCTTAACGCTAATGTTAGCAGTTGAGGTTCTTCTAATCTACGAAGCTTCATTGCATTTTCACACATCACATAAACATCATTTGGAGGACATTGTGTATACGTTTTATTAGCAAAGGAGCTGTCTGTTAAAGTTAAAGTCTCTACAGAACCGACACCAGAAGCCAGGTTTTCTACTTCCACATCTTTATTGGTGTCTTTATCCTTACAAGCGTCGGTTTGGCCACTCTCGACGATGGAATCCACCGCCGCCTTAGCACGATCGACGCCACCAGTGCCGGGTTGCCCCGACGCCTCGGACGAAGACCCCGGACAGGGGACAGATCCCACACCGGAAGCCGACCCTGCAGCAGCCGACGACACATCTGTAAGAGACAGAGATATTTGGGATGCCCTCAACCTTTGCCAGCGCTGAGCGTCTCTCGCTAATTTACTTGGGGACTTATATTTTGGAGTATTTTTATGGATCTCCATAATCTGTACGTTGTATTAATCTTTGTAATAGCAACTTGTACGTAAAGCACTCCCTACCAGGAGTGCTACACGTACGTTTCCTATACTTGCATGGTATACAGACTGCTGGCTGGGATTGTTTTGGACAATTTTTTCTCTCATGGCCTTCTTCACCGCAGTGAGCACAAACTGCGTTTTTAAATTCACAATACTTGGCCACATGCGTATAATCTTGACATTTTGTACACCTCGGCAAGGCTGTATAGTCTTTCACCGATAATGCACCGTACCCTATGTACAGTCTACCTGTCTTAATTATGATCTTTCTTAATTCCGGATCCACCTCCGCAGCATGGTGAACAGTGGACCGATCTCTAGGCCCTGCCTTAAATCTTAATTTAAATTTTTCAAGAAATTCCTGTTTCGAGTAATGTTCTTCAAAGTTCTGTGTATACACAGATTCAAGAATGTCATCTTGATTCATGTACGTTGGAACGTCATAAATCATCATTAGAGGACGTCTCTTTCGCGGCTTTTCACATACAAAGTGTTCTTTTAATTTGACATTATTCACTAGTTTGTCGCTGTCTTCTGGCGTGGCAACCTCAACTATTAAGGCATTGCGGGTGTTTCTTACTGCATTAATCTTAATCTTATCCACTTTTGGATTAACACTCTTTTCGAAATTTTCC
>NW_026062346.1:90000-92500 GCF_023897955.1 Schistocerca gregaria
CCCAACTGAGCTTGCCGCTGCCGACAGAGGCCCGGGAGCGTGCTGTCGTGGCATTGCCGGCGGGAAACAACACGCGCCACCTACGGTGACCGGCAGCTCCAACGCCAGCGCCACAGAAGGGCAAAGCCCCACTTGGGTGCAGAAGCGAACTCTCCCAGCACAGCGCACGCGCCAACACGTCCGCAGAGCTGCGATACAAACCACCTGCGAGAACCGCTGGGGGCGACCGAGCAGCAGACGGCGTCGCGACGCCGAGTGCCGGGCGGCGGCGCATCCTCAACGCACACAGTCCGCAATCGGACCAGCACACTGCAGATGTCCACCGCGCTTCGCACCGGGCTCGGCAGAACCCACTTTGGCCGCCTGGCGCCGCGCGCAGGGTGCGCCGGCGCATAGCTGGGACGCCAGCCGGGCCCGTCGGCCGGCGCTCCTGCCACTGGGCGCCCCCCACCAGCCGGCTGTAGTGCGTGCGCTCACGCAGCGCGCGGCCAGCACGCCGGGCGGCCCCCCCTCACCGGCCGGGGACTGTCCCGCCAAGCCACAGCCTCGTATCGCTTCATACCCACATGGCCAACTCAGGTTCGGGGGCATGGCGGGTACCGCCGAAACAACCGGTTCACAGATGTACCGATCGTCGCTATCACCGATGCACCTGCAGCGCGAACAACCGCTCAACAACTGATTTCCAGTTCATTTGCGGATCTTTGGCAGCAAACGTATACGTCAATCTACATTTGCGAAATCTACGATTCTGGCATGCCTGCATGTTATGTGTCACGACACGCTACATCAGCCCACATACACACTGCGGCATGTACACGAGAGAACACGTGGAAGATGGTCCGCGCACGTGTGCAATGTCCCTTGCGCGGTCGACTGTCAACCGGCCTCTGTAGCATGTCGCAGATGTGGAACGCGGTCCACCGTGCTATCATGTTGTGTGGGGCAATACGATTAAATAGGAAAACCCTCGTCGCTACATCAACAGACGGCTCACGCTGATTCCCGGCAGAGGGAGGAGGGGGGGGGGGGGGGCCAACATGCAATACTTTCGTCCGTACCTACTTACCACATGTCTGTACGGCGTACAACAGTGCAATCTCGCTGTAATGGGGAGACGAGACAAGTAGCATCGTGCACAACATATGGCCCTTATGATTCGCCATTGTAGGGCGCAGCCGGTGTACGGTCAAGCATGTGCCACATTATGTCACTCAGTACGTAACGACGGATGATCAGTGTGGGTTACGCGTACATCAGCGGACAGTCCACACAGGCCGTACCACAACGTACACTGACTGCATCGACAACCGAATGCAACTGAACAGCTGCAAGGCTCATTTCACAAACAAACGCCTGACCGACCAGCTTGGAAGGGCAGGAGGGGAGGGCGATATTCGTTCTGTAGCGGTACACCCTTCCAGTGGTTAGCGGGACTGTGTAGAAAGTACGCAACACTCGAAAGACCTTTATGTGAGGGTACGCACCATGGCATCAAGAAATACACATGACACCAGAGGATCCAAGCAGTGAACTATGTTCAGAGGGTTGCTGTTAGGCAAAGCTACATTCCTGTGACGTTACATGTGACAGTTAAGGTGCAGTGTAAGTTAGGTTAAGGTGCAGTGTAAGTTAGGTTAAGGTGCAGTGTAAGTTAGGTTAAGGTGCAGTGTAAGTTAGGTTAAGGTGCAGTGTAAGTTAGGTTAAGGTGCAGTGTAAGTTAGGTTAAGGTGCAGTGTAAGTTAGGTTAAGGTGCAGTGTAAGTTAGGTTAAGGTGCAGTGTAAGTTAGGTTAAGGTGCAGTGTAAGTTAGGTTAAGGTGCAGTGTAACTTAGGTTAAGGTGCAGTGTAAGTTAGGTTAAGGTGCAGTGTAAGTTAGGTTAAGGTGCAGTGTAAGTTAGGTTAAGGTGCAGTGTAAGTTAGGTTAAGGTGCAGTGTAACTTAGGTTAAGGTGCAGTGTAACTTAGGTTAAGGTGCAGTGTAACTTAGGTTAAGGTGCAGTGTAACTTAGGTTAAGGTGCAGTGTAACTTAGGTTAAGGTGCAGTGTAACTTAGGTTAAGGTGCAGTGTAACTTAGGTTAAGGTGCAGTGTAACTTAGGTTAAGGTGCAGTGTAAGTTAGGTTAAGGTGCAGTGTAACTTAGGTTAAGGTGCAGTGTAACTTAGGTTAAGGTGCAGTGTAAGTTAGGTTAAGGTGCAGTGTAAGTTAGGTTAAGGTGCAGCGTAACTTAGGTTAAGGTGCAGCGTAACTTAGGTTAAGGTGCAGCGTAACTTAGGTTAAGGTGCAGCGTAACTTAGGTTAAGGTGCAGCGTAACTTAGGTTAAGGTGCAGCGTAACTTAGGTTAAGGTGCAGCGTAACTTAGGTTAAGGTGCAGCGTAACTTAGGTTAAGGTGCAGCGTGGGTTAGGTTAGGGGCCAACGTGGGTTAGGTTAGGGGCCAACGTGGGTTAGGTTAGGGGCCAACGTGGGTTAGGTTAGGGGCCAACGTGGGTTAGGTTAGG
>NW_026062346.1:100000-110000 GCF_023897955.1 Schistocerca gregaria
ATTGCAAGCCCCAATCCCTAGCACGAAGGAGGTTCAGCGGGTTACCCCGACCTTTCGGCCTAGGAAGACACGCTGATTCCTTCAGTGTAGCGCGCGTGCGGCCCAGAACATCTAAGGGCATCACAGACCTGTTATTGCTCAATCTCGTGCGGCTAGAAGCCGCCTGTCCCTCTAAGAAGAAAAGTAATCGCTGACAGCACGAAGGATGTCACGCGACTAGTTAGCAGGCTAGAGTCTCGTTCGTTATCGGAATTAACCAGACAAATCGCTCCACCAACTAAGAACGGCCATGCACCACCACCCACCGAATCAAGAAAGAGCTATCAATCTGTCAATCCTTCCGGTGTCCGGGCCTGGTGAGGTTTCCCGTGTTGAGTCAAATTAAGCCGCAGGCTCCACTCCTGGTGGTGCCCTTCCGTCAATTCCTTTAAGTTTCAGCTTTGCAACCATACTTCCCCCGGAACCCAAAAGCTTTGGTTTCCCGGAGGCTGCCCGCCGAGTCATCGGAGGAACTGCGGCGGATCGCTGGCTGGCATCGTTTATGGTTAGAACTAGGGCGGTATCTGATCGCCTTCGAACCTCTAACTTTCGTTCTTGATTAATGAAAACATACTTGGCAAATGCTTTCGCTTCTGTTCGTCTTGCGACGATCCAAGAATTTCACCTCTAACGTCGCAATACGAATGCCCCCGCCTGTCCCTATTAATCATTACCTCGGGTTCCGAAAACCAACAAAATAGAACCGAGGTCCTATTCCATTATTCCATGCACACAGTATTCAGGCGGGCTTGCCTGCTTTAAGCACTCTAATTTGTTCAAAGTAAACGTGCCGGCCCACCGAGACACTCAACTAAGAGCACCCTGGTAGGATTTCAACGGGGTCCGCCTCGGGACGCGCAAGCACGCCTTCGGCTCGCCCCACCGGCAGGACGTCCCACGATACATGCCAGTTAAACACCGACGGGCGGTGAACCAACAGCGTGGGACACAAATCCAACTACGAGCTTTTTAACCGCAACAACTTTAATATACGCTATTGGAGCTGGAATTACCGCGGCTGCTGGCACCAGACTTGCCCTCCAATAGATACTCGTTAAAGGATTTAAAGTGTACTCATTCCGATTACGGGGCCTCGGATGAGTCCCGTATCGTTATTTTTCGTCACTACCTCCCCGTGCCGGGAGTGGGTAATTTGCGCGCCTGCTGCCTTCCTTGGATGTGGTAGCCGTTTCTCAGGCTCCCTCTCCGGAATCGAACCCTGATTCCCCGTTACCCGTTACAACCATGGTAGGCGCAGAACCTACCATCGACAGTTGATAAGGCAGACATTTGAAAGATGCGTCGCCGGTACGAGGACCGTGCGATCAGCCCAAAGTTATTCAGAGTCACCAAGGCAAACGGACCAGACGAGCCAATCCGATTGGTTTTGATCTAATAAAAGCGTCCCTTCCATCTCTGGTCGGGACTCTGTTTTTTTTTTTTTTTTTTTTTTTTTTTTTTTTTTTTTAAAAAAAATCTTTATTTCTTACAAAATATTTTATACAATAAAACCCACCACCTTATTAATTAGTGGGTCATGATATAATACATTACTTAGGTACAGCTTATACATTTCTAATTATAATCTACAGACAGTGTGTTAGTTGAATGGGCAGACCTACTAATTAACAAATCTGCTACTCCTAGTATTACTACTTAATTACTACTTACACTAGTCTCTACTGCCTGCAGCGTTACAAATATGCCAATAAATATACAATCCTACTTGTGTGCCTTGCTCACCGAGCTAACCCCGGTGAACGCGCCCTGGCACAGGGCAGGCCAATACTTTTATTCGCTGCAGGTTTCTATTTTAATTCCTATTCTAATTTCCTAACCTAATGAACTATTCTAAGTCAGAATCGGTGCGTTGTCAAATCCGGTATGGTCGCCCCTCTCCCCCTATCCTGCGCGTGGCGGATTCCAACTTTACCAGTCGACCAGTCCACGCACAGGCGGTACGGGATTGGGGCATTGACCTAGTATGTTAATTTTTAAGTCTTAAAGCTCTCTCAGATATTGAGTTAGGACCTTTCGTGATACCTCATTTGCCAACTGATTTAGCAGTCGAAAGGTCTCTTCTTGTCTTAATAACATATACGTGTCATAGTTGGGTAGTTGCTGTCTAAGTGTAGTTGCTACATCATCGAAAAGGGGGCACTCGTAGACCACATGGTCGGGAGTTCCCTCCGATGCACCACAGTCACACGCAGGCGTTGCCCTCTTCCCAAACCGACATAGATACGTCGGGTAAGGCCCATGTCCAGTGAGAAAGTGGAACAAACCCCTAGTTGGTTCAAAATAACCCATGCTCATTCTTTCCCTCACATTCGGCAGGAAGCTGAAAGTTCTTCTGCCGGATTCCTCTGCCTCCCAAACTTCTTGCCATAGCTCTTCACCCCTCTTCCGTATCTCGCCCTTATCCCTAACCCTAACTCCCAAGATGTCTTCTACTTTTTCTATGTCCCCTTTCTTTGCCCAATACCAAGCACCCTGTTCCCTGAGTTTGATATCCAGAGGACAAAGCCCCATTATTACTAGTAGGGCCCCTCCCGGAGATGTTCTGTATGCCCCCACAGATCTTAATATCATGTTCCTTTGAACCCTTCTCACCGACATGGCGGGCACAACCCTCGTGAGCCTGTGTGCCCAGACTCCCGCGCCGTAACCCACTATTGATGTTAGTATGCTGTTATGATACAATTTGATAAGGTGAGGGGGAAGATGAAATCTTTTATGACCTATGGTGATAAGGTTATTGAGAATTTGCAGAGCTCTTTGTGTCACGGTTTCAATGTGCTTTCCGAAGTTCCACCTTTCATCGATGATGATCCCTAAGTAACGTCCCTCTCGTCGTCGGAGTACTGGTGTGCCCTCAATTCTTACAGTCGGGTTTCTTATTAACTGTCCCTTTAGTAATAGATAGGTTGATTTAGTCGGTGAGATGGTCATCTTGGTATTACGGCACCATGATAGTAGTTGCGTCATGGCTCTATCTATTTTTGGTTCAATGTCCTCGCGACTTCGGCCGCCAACCAGTAGAAGGAGGTCATCAGCGTAGGCTATCACCTCTAGCACATCTTCATTTTGTTGCAATGCATTTAAGAGTGGCTCCATGTGGATATCCCAAAATAGGGGACCTAAGACGGAACCCTGGGGACATCCCTTTGTTATGGGTTTTCCAATCCTCCCGCTAGGGGATGATAGCCAGACCTCCCGATCTACACAATAGCTCCTAAGGCAACCGTATAGCGGCCCTGGGCACTCTTTCTCCCGCAAGCAGGAGAAGAGCGAAGGCCACCACAGGTTGTCAAAGGCGCCACTAATGTCCACCATGATGCCGACGATGTACTTGCACGGGGCCGAACCACAGACCTCGGCCGCCAGGGCGATCGCATCAGATGCGGAACGCCCAGGCCTGAAGCCAAACTGTCTGTCGCTCATCCCGTGCAGCACTCGGTGGGCAGTCAGCCTATCAGCAAGCAGCTTTTCAAAGATTTTCCCGAGCACATCCAGAAGGCAGATGGGTCTGTAAGACTTTGCCTCAGCTGGATCTTTATCGGGGCCTTTTTTAATGATTACAACGTTTGCTGCCTTCCAGATCCTCGGGAATTTACCTTGCCGAAGGCACTCGTTGTACAGCTGGGTCAAAGGAGCGACCAGTTGTGGGGCCAAGAACTGCACCACCTCCGCCACAATGCCGTCTGGCCCAGGGGCTTTCCCTCTCTTTATTGTCTTTATGAGGGCAGCGACCTCTTCCTCCGAGAAGGGGAGGACTGCCTCATCATTTGTATAGTCGCCCAGATCTAAATCTCGCAACCGTCGCTGTTCCTCAGTATCCTCTGTTCTGTCGTCGTCAGGCAACAGGGATCGGAGTAGGACCTCAGCAGTCTCCTGCCATGAGTCCGTCATCCCATCCCCATGCCTGACTGTGGACAGCATCATAGGGGAGCGGATCTTTTCTCTTACTAGTTTATACGGAATCCCCCATGGATCCAAGGCCAGCTGATTGGTCACGAATGTCTCCCAGCTTCTAACTCGGACCGCTTTTAATTCTTTTTGAAATGTTTCCTTTGCCTCCCGGTATAGCAGTAACCATCTCTGCTTCTCCCACCAGACGACACTGCGCTGGTAGTGCCTTCGCAGCCTTCTGACAGACTGACGCAGCTCCTGCAGC
Source organism: Schistocerca gregaria (assembly GCF_023897955.1). Classification (NCBI taxonomy): domain Eukaryota; kingdom Metazoa; phylum Arthropoda; class Insecta; order Orthoptera; family Acrididae; genus Schistocerca; species Schistocerca gregaria. The sequence continues at coordinate 104,217 of NW_026062346.1, forward strand.
TCAGGAGACCATGGTGTCGGCGAGGCCGCCATGGCCCTCCTCCTAGTTGGCACGGCCGCCTTCATCGCTCTAGTCACTGCACACACCAGTTCCTCAGCTCTGTTGTCGATGTCAATTTGTCTGTCACCATCCGGTAACAGAGGAATGTCACACTCTCTGGCTAAGCGTTCCCAGTTGGCTTTCCTGAAGTTCAACTGCACCTCCCACCCCATGGCCCAGTGGCACTCCCTGCTCCCTAAGGTAAAAGTGATAAGGTTGTGATCGCTTGTGGTGGCACTGTCTATCACCTTCCAGTTCTGTATTAGGTTTGCCGCATTTGGCGTGACCAAGGTCACGTCGATGTTCGTGCCTTGCCCCCCTCCCGCCGCATAGGTGGGAGAGTTTCCCGGTTTGTTTGCCACCACAAGCTGCAACGACATAATCACTTCTTCCACCTTTCCACCATTTTCGTCCCTTGTGCCACTGTACCATAGGGGGGACTTCGCATTTATATCCGCAGTTATGACAACTCTTCGTCCCTGCAACGCCATAGCCACTCTTGTTAGGTGGTCTAAATGTATGTCGATATCATCTCCATATTGAAAATACATGTTAATGAGTGTTATAGTGCCTGCTGGAGATTGCAGTTCTATGACGTTGCAGTGACTGTTTGAGTACTGCGAAAGTAAGGTTGCCTGCAGTTTTTTGTTGGTGATTACCACAGCTGCTTTGGGGGCATCCCCACAGCTGATGACTTGCCATGTAGAGGCCACAAAAGCAATTTTGCCAGCCAGAGAGTAAGGCTCCTGCAAACAGAGTACATCCAGTCTCCTCTCCTCCACTTCCCTACGGAGTTCCTGCATCACAAGTCGACTGTTGTGCGTATTTAGTTGGCCGACAGATGTCCTAGTCGTCATGGATAATATGTGTGTACACGGTCATATGGCCAGGTCTTGTTCGGATCGAAAGTTATTCTTCCGTTTGCCAGCACTGACTGGACGTATATATCCTCTAAATCAAATTTTTCTCCTCGTCTTTCAAACAGTTTCTTTAGCAGGTCACGCAGGGCTCCGAAGTCCGTGGGGAGATTCACCGACTTTAGCTGTATTCTATCTACAGCCTCCATCACCGAGAAGGTTACCTTTCTGCCGTTCTCATGTCCAATTCGGACCACATGTCTCAAGGCAGTGGTCAGGGTTGCCGGCTGCTCCAGTCTTGCCAGCTGCATCGTAAATTCGAGGTTTGGGTACACCCTCACCGGATCGACAGGCGGAAGCCTGACAATTGATGTATCAGAGGTGCAACCCACACTCGAACTTGTGACTATATTTTCCTGTATGGATGGTTTTTCAATTTTCTCCTTGAGGGTTGCCGCTACCACAGGATGCCCTTGCCGTGGATGGTCTGTTTTCGGCTCAGATCCCCGGCTTCGAGGGGAGGGAGCCATGAGTGGCATGGGAAATTCTGTTTGCTGTCCTTTATCTACCATGAATACCTCTGTCTGGACAGCAGTGTCTGCTGTTTCGACTTCTGAGCTCGATAGCGATCTCAGAAATTCCCTGAATTTGTGAGCCCTCATAGCATCCCTCCTTCTCTTGCTCGGGGATTTTCGCTTTGGCATCCTGTAGGTTGTGTCAGACTCAACCATAATCAATTCTGGATATTAGGCGTTGTTCTAACATCCTGTATGTAGGGCAACTCCGTCCTGTAGCTCCACATGGTTTTTTCCCTCTGCTCTTACAGGGAATACAAACACTGGCAGCCTTGCAGTCCTTACGTACGTGTCCATTGTCACCGCACTTGGAGCACGCCGACCCCCTGGTGCAGTGCCTGAGAATGTGGTCCAAGTCCCCACAATTGTGGCAACGAGGTACCACGATGTAATCCCTTACATTAATTGCATGAAACCCAACATATAGTCTGCCCATTCCAGTAATTTGCTTCCACATTTGTGGATTTACCTCGGCCACGTGATGGACAACGTCCCGATCACGGGGTCCTGTTTTGAATTTGAGTTTGAATTTATTATTGAATTCTTCCGCGTTCATGCTTTCAAAATTTTGTCCCCTTATTGTCTCACTTAACTCGTCGTTAGTCATTATAGTTGGCACGTCATATAATATCACCAAAGGATTCCTTTTCCGTGGAGGTTCACATTTCATTACTGCATTCAGTTTTTGGTTTTTTAGTAGTTTTTCCTTATCTTCTTCTGAGGCTACTTCTACTATTACAGAGTTCTTGCTGGGTTTAACTTTCTTAATTCTTATTTTGTCCTTTACAGGATCTATTGTGGTAGTTAAAAGTTCTTGTAGCTTTTTTACACTTGTGTCCTGTCCTGGCAGCGTCCGAAGAAAAACTGCCGTGTCTTGTCTCTTTGCTACCCTGTCGATTGTATCTTTTGTGGTAGTTGGCTTAATGGGCGCTTGCGCAGCCACTGCCGCCCAGGATTTGGCTGGTTGTTTTCGCAGCCTGCTGTTTTCTTTTTCTAGTTCTTCTAAACGGCCTTCTAATTTTGCATGGGCAATAGCCCAGGCCGAAAGTTCATTCTTAATAATGGTCAAGGCAGCCTGACTGATCTTGCCATTTTTCACGTTCTGGTCAATCAACAGGGCGATTCTGTTATGCCTCTGTGCGACGGTTTCAGTATCAACATCTGCCTGCCCCACCTCGTCTTGTGGAGAGGGATCAGGCACAGCGGAAGCCCTCGAAAGCGCACTCGAATCACTCGTTATAGTTGTAGCCATGATTAACGAGTGATAAAGAAGAAAGTGGGAGCCCGTCTCTTGCCCCGGACCGGCTCCTCTGGCATGGGGGGGGGACTTCTTGCAGCTCGCCCACCGACCTCGCCCCAAGGTCAAGGGCCCTATCGAACTGCCGGGTTCAGCACGCCGTTGCCAGCGCACTGGTCCCCATCGATGGCTTCGTCATCGGCGATTTCACGCGACGCTCCTCGGCAATTGCACCCCGCACTCCGGAGAGGCGGATGCACCTCTCGCCCTTCGCCGCCTACTAGCCCGAGTTTCCACCTTACGGCCAAGGACCCACTCCTACTCAGGTGGCGGGCCGGTCCCCCAGACGTTCGGCGGTCTGGACCCAGTTAACCTGGCCCAGGCGATGTCACCACCTCCTGGGTTTGGCAGAACACGCCCCGGTTACCCAGGGGCGCGGCGAAGCACCCTTGCCGACTCGCGCCGCGATCCCACGCCGACAAACGAAGTCGCCGGCATGCAGAGCTCCTGCTGGTCTGGGCCCTGCGAACAGAAACAGAAAGGGACAGATGTTCGTCCCTCGACACAGCTCCCCCTGTGCCACGCACCCTTCGCTTTCGCATCGGGTTGGGTCGCAGCTCTCCCTTTTGTCGCACGGCAAAATGCCGAGCTTAACGTCTGGCACCACGGGAAGGCGGAAAGAGCCACTTGGGAAGGAGAGGTTGTAAGAGACACATCACTTCCCCTGTGAGGAGTGCCGCGGCACGCCCGTCTGGAAGCGATACGCCCCAGTGCGAGCCTCCGTGCCTTACGGCGCGCCGGCTACGGGCGGGCCCGCGCCGAACGCGCCGTCGAGCGACCGACCTCACGCCAGACTCTGTTTGCATGTATTAGCTCTAGAATTACCACAGTTATCCAAGTAACGTGGGTACGATCTAAGGAACCATAACTGATTTAATGAGCCATTCGCGGTTTCACCTTAATGCGGCTTGTACTGAGACATGCATGGCTTAATCTTTGAGACAAGCATATGACTACTGGCAGGATCAACCAGGGAGCTGCGTCAACGAGAGCTGAGCAGCCGGCCGCCCGGGAGTGTGTCCCGAGGGCCCGCGCGAACACGCAAGCGTCCGCTCAATTATTCTGCAAACAGGAGGAGGCTGAGCTCCCCTGCACGATACACCTCGAAACCCTCTCAGGTCCCGGCGGCGCGCAGCGCCGTCCTAAGTACTTGGTCGGGTTCGAGAGAGGCGCAATCGCCCGGAGATAGGCGAGTAGACGCTTTCAGTGCGAACACCCGTGCTCCCAACTGAGCTTGCCGCTGCCGACAGAGGCCCGGGAGCGTGCTGTCGTGGCATTGCCGGCGGGAAACAACACGCGCCACCTACGGTGACCGGCAGCTCCAACGCCAGCGCCACAGAAGGGCAAAGCCCCACTTGGGTGCAGAAGCGAACTCTCCCAGCACAGCGCACGCGCCAACACGTCCGCAGAGCTGCGATACAAACCACCTGCGAGAACCGCTGGGGGCGACCGAGCAGCAGACGGCGTCGCGACGCCGAGTGCCGGGCGGCGGCGCATCCTCAACGCACACAGTCCGCAATCGGACCAGCACACTGCAGATGTCCACCGCGCTTCGCACCGGGCTCGGCAGAACCCACTTTGGCCGCCTGGCGCCGCGCGCAGGGTGCGCCGGCGCATAGCTGGGACGCCAGCCGGGCCCGTCGGCCGGCGCTCCTGCCACTGGGCGCCCCCCACCAGCCGGCTGTAGTGCGTGCGCTCACGCAGCGCGCGGCCAGCACGCCGGGCGGCCCCCCCTCACCGGCCGGGGACTGTCCCGCCAAGCCACAGCCTCGTATCGCTTCATACCCACATGGCCAACTCAGGTTCGGGGGCATGGCGGGTACCGCCGAAACAACCGGTTCACAGATGTACCGATCGTCGCTATCACCGATGCACCTGCAGCGCGAACAACCGCTCAACAACTGATTTCCAGTTCATTTGCGGATCTTTGGCAGCAAACGTATACGTCAATCTACATTTGCGAAATCTACGATTCTGGCATGCCTGCATGTTATGTGTCACGACACGCTACATCAGCCCACATACACACTGCGGCATGTACACGAGAGAACACGTGGAAGATGGTCCGCGCACGTGTGCAATGTCCCTTGCGCGGTCGACTGTCAACCGGCCTCTGTAGCATGTCGCAGATGTGGAACGCGGTCCACCGTGCTATCATGTTGTGTGGGGCAATACGATTAAATAGGAAAACCCTCGTCGCTACATCAACAGACGGCTCACGCTGATTCCCGGCAGAGGGAGGAGGGGGGGGGGGGGGGCCAACATGCAATACTTTCGTCCGTACCTACTTACCACATGTCTGTACGGCGTACAACAGTGCAATCTCGCTGTAATGGGGAGACGAGACAAGTAGCATCGTGCACAACATATGGCCCTTATGATTCGCCATTGTAGGGCGCAGCCGGTGTACGGTCAAGCATGTGCCACATTATGTCACTCAGTACGTAACGACGGATGATCAGTGTGGGTTACGCGTACATCAGCGGACAGTCCACACAGGCCGTACCACAACGTACACTGACTGCATCGACAACCGAATGCAACTGAACAGCTGCAAGGCTCATTTCACAAACAAACGCCTGACCGACCAGCTTGGAAGGGCAGGAGGGGAGGGCGATATTCGTTCTGTAGCGGTACACCCTTCCAGTGGTTAGCGGGACTGTGTAGAAAGTACGCAACACTCGAAAGACCTTTATGTGAGGGTACGCACCATGGCATCAAGAAATACACATGACACCAGAGGATCCAAGCAGTGAACTATGTTCAGAGGGTTGCTGTTAGGCAAAGCTACATTCCTGTGACGTTACATGTGACAGTTAAGGTGCAGTGTAAGTTAGGTTAAGGTGCAGTGTAAGTTAGGTTAAGGTGCAGTGTAAGTTAGGTTAAGGTGCAGTGTAAGTTAGGTTAAGGTGCAGTGTAAGTTAGGTTAAGGTGCAGTGTAAGTTAGGTTAAGGTGCAGTGTAAGTTAGGTTAAGGTGCAGTGTAAGTTAGGTTAAGGTGCAGTGTAAGTTAGGTT
>NW_026062346.1:120000-122500 GCF_023897955.1 Schistocerca gregaria
CTGCCGACAGAGGCCCGGGAGCGTGCTGTCGTGGCATTGCCGGCGGGAAACAACACGCGCCACCTACGGTGACCGGCAGCTCCAACGCCAGCGCCACAGAAGGGCAAAGCCCCACTTGGGTGCAGAAGCGAACTCTCCCAGCACAGCGCACGCGCCAACACGTCCGCAGAGCTGCGATACAAACCACCTGCGAGAACCGCTGGGGGCGACCGAGCAGCAGACGGCGTCGCGACGCCGAGTGCCGGGCGGCGGCGCATCCTCAACGCACACAGTCCGCAATCGGACCAGCACACTGCAGATGTCCACCGCGCTTCGCACCGGGCTCGGCAGAACCCACTTTGGCCGCCTGGCGCCGCGCGCAGGGTGCGCCGGCGCATAGCTGGGACGCCAGCCGGGCCCGTCGGCCGGCGCTCCTGCCACTGGGCGCCCCCCACCAGCCGGCTGTAGTGCGTGCGCTCACGCAGCGCGCGGCCAGCACGCCGGGCGGCCCCCCCTCACCGGCCGGGGACTGTCCCGCCAAGCCACAGCCTCGTATCGCTTCATACCCACATGGCCAACTCAGGTTCGGGGGCATGGCGGGTACCGCCGAAACAACCGGTTCACAGATGTACCGATCGTCGCTATCACCGATGCACCTGCAGCGCGAACAACCGCTCAACAACTGATTTCCAGTTCATTTGCGGATCTTTGGCAGCAAACGTATACGTCAATCTACATTTGCGAAATCTACGATTCTGGCATGCCTGCATGTTATGTGTCACGACACGCTACATCAGCCCACATACACACTGCGGCATGTACACGAGAGAACACGTGGAAGATGGTCCGCGCACGTGTGCAATGTCCCTTGCGCGGTCGACTGTCAACCGGCCTCTGTAGCATGTCGCAGATGTGGAACGCGGTCCACCGTGCTATCATGTTGTGTGGGGCAATACGATTAAATAGGAAAACCCTCGTCGCTACATCAACAGACGGCTCACGCTGATTCCCGGCAGAGGGAGGAGGGGGGGGGGGGGGGCAACATGCAATACTTTCGTCCGTACCTACTTACCACATGTCTGTACGGCGTACAACAGTGCAATCTCGCTGTAATGGGGAGACGAGACAAGTAGCATCGTGCACAACATATGGCCCTTATGATTCGCCATTGTAGGGCGCAGCCGGTGTACGGTCAAGCATGTGCCACATTATGTCACTCAGTACGTAACGACGGATGATCAGTGTGGGTTACGCGTACATCAGCGGACAGTCCACACAGGCCGTACCACAACGTACACTGACTGCATCGACAACCGAATGCAACTGAACAGCTGCAAGGCTCATTTCACAAACAAACGCCTGACCGACCAGCTTGGAAGGGCAGGAGGGGAGGGCGATATTCGTTCTGTAGCGGTACACCCTTCCAGTGGTTAGCGGGACTGTGTAGAAAGTACGCAACACTCGAAAGACCTTTATGTGAGGGTACGCACCATGGCATCAAGAAATACACATGACACCAGAGGATCCAAGCAGTGAACTATGTTCAGAGGGTTGCTGTTAGGCAAAGCTACATTCCTGTGACGTTACATGTGACAGTTAAGGTGCAGTGTAAGTTAGGTTAAGGTGCAGTGTAAGTTAGGTTAAGGTGCAGTGTAAGTTAGGTTAAGGTGCAGTGTAAGTTAGGTTAAGGTGCAGTGTAAGTTAGGTTAAGGTGCAGTGTAAGTTAGGTTAAGGTGCAGTGTAAGTTAGGTTAAGGTGCAGTGTAAGTTAGGTTAAGGTGCAGTGTAAGTTAGGTTAAGGTGCAGTGTAACTTAGGTTAAGGTGCAGTGTAAGTTAGGTTAAGGTGCAGTGTAAGTTAGGTTAAGGTGCAGTGTAAGTTAGGTTAAGGTGCAGTGTAACTTAGGTTAAGGTGCAGTGTAACTTAGGTTAAGGTGCAGTGTAACTTAGGTTAAGGTGCAGTGTAACTTAGGTTAAGGTGCAGTGTAACTTAGGTTAAGGTGCAGTGTAACTTAGGTTAAGGTGCAGTGTAACTTAGGTTAAGGTGCAGTGTAACTTAGGTTAAGGTGCAGTGTAAGTTAGGTTAAGGTGCAGTGTAACTTAGGTTAAGGTGCAGTGTAACTTAGGTTAAGGTGCAGTGTAAGTTAGGTTAAGGTGCAGTGTAAGTTAGGTTAAGGTGCAGCGTAACTTAGGTTAAGGTGCAGCGTAACTTAGGTTAAGGTGCAGCGTAACTTAGGTTAAGGTGCAGCGTGGGTTAGGTTAGGGGCCAACGTGGGTTAGGTTAGGGGCCAACGTGGGTTAGGTTAGGGGCCAACGTGGGTTAGGTTAGGGGCCAACGTGGGTTAGGTTAGGGGCCAACGTGGGTTAGGTTAGGGGCCAACGTGGGTTAGGTTAGGGGCCAACGTGGGTTAGGTTAGGGGCCAACGTGGGTTAGGTTAGGGGCCAACGTGGGTTAGGTTAGGGGCCAACGTGGGTTAGGTTAGGGGCCAACGTGGGTTAGGTTAAGGGCCAACGTGGGTTAGGT
>NW_026062346.1:130000-137500 GCF_023897955.1 Schistocerca gregaria
GGCTAGAGTCTCGTTCGTTATCGGAATTAACCAGACAAATCGCTCCACCAACTAAGAACGGCCATGCACCACCACCCACCGAATCAAGAAAGAGCTATCAATCTGTCAATCCTTCCGGTGTCCGGGCCTGGTGAGGTTTCCCGTGTTGAGTCAAATTAAGCCGCAGGCTCCACTCCTGGTGGTGCCCTTCCGTCAATTCCTTTAAGTTTCAGCTTTGCAACCATACTTCCCCCGGAACCCAAAAGCTTTGGTTTCCCGGAGGCTGCCCGCCGAGTCATCGGAGGAACTGCGGCGGATCGCTGGCTGGCATCGTTTATGGTTAGAACTAGGGCGGTATCTGATCGCCTTCGAACCTCTAACTTTCGTTCTTGATTAATGAAAACATACTTGGCAAATGCTTTCGCTTCTGTTCGTCTTGCGACGATCCAAGAATTTCACCTCTAACGTCGCAATACGAATGCCCCCGCCTGTCCCTATTAATCATTACCTCGGGTTCCGAAAACCAACAAAATAGAACCGAGGTCCTATTCCATTATTCCATGCACACAGTATTCAGGCGGGCTTGCCTGCTTTAAGCACTCTAATTTGTTCAAAGTAAACGTGCCGGCCCACCGAGACACTCAACTAAGAGCACCCTGGTAGGATTTCAACGGGGTCCGCCTCGGGACGCGCAAGCACGCCTTCGGCTCGCCCCACCGGCAGGACGTCCCACGATACATGCCAGTTAAACACCGACGGGCGGTGAACCAACAGCGTGGGACACAAATCCAACTACGAGCTTTTTAACCGCAACAACTTTAATATACGCTATTGGAGCTGGAATTACCGCGGCTGCTGGCACCAGACTTGCCCTCCAATAGATACTCGTTAAAGGATTTAAAGTGTACTCATTCCGATTACGGGGCCTCGGATGAGTCCCGTATCGTTATTTTTCGTCACTACCTCCCCGTGCCGGGAGTGGGTAATTTGCGCGCCTGCTGCCTTCCTTGGATGTGGTAGCCGTTTCTCAGGCTCCCTCTCCGGAATCGAACCCTGATTCCCCGTTACCCGTTACAACCATGGTAGGCGCAGAACCTACCATCGACAGTTGATAAGGCAGACATTTGAAAGATGCGTCGCCGGTACGAGGACCGTGCGATCAGCCCAAAGTTATTCAGAGTCACCAAGGCAAACGGACCAGACGAGCCAATCCGATTGGTTTTGATCTAATAAAAGCGTCCCTTCCATCTCTGGTCGGGACTCTGTTTGCATGTATTAGCTCTAGAATTACCACAGTTATCCAAGTAACGTGGGTACGATCTAAGGAACCATAACTGATTTAATGAGCCATTCGCGGTTTCACCTTAATGCGGCTTGTACTGAGACATGCATGGCTTAATCTTTGAGACAAGCATATGACTACTGGCAGGATCAACCAGGGAGCTGCGTCAACGAGAGCTGAGCAGCCGGCCGCCCGGGAGTGTGTCCCGAGGGCCCGCGCGAACACGCAAGCGTCCGCTCAATTATTCTGCAAACAGGAGGAGGCTGAGCTCCCCTGCACGATACACCTCGAAACCCTCTCAGGTCCCGGCGGCGCGCAGCGCCGTCCTAAGTACTTGGTCGGGTTCGAGAGAGGCGCAATCGCCCGGAGATGGGCGAGTAGACGCTTTCAGTGCGAACACCCGTGCTCCCAACTGAGCTTGCCGCTGCCGACAGAGGCCCGGGAGCGTGCTGTCGTGGCATTGCCGGCGGGAAACAACACGCGCCACCTACGGTGACCGGCAGCTCCAACGCCAGCGCCACAGAAGGGCAAAGCCCCACTTGGGTGCAGAAGCGAACTCTCCCAGCACAGCGCACGCGCCAACACGTCCGCAGAGCTGCGATACAAACCACCTGCGAGAACCGCTGGGGGCGACCGAGCAGCAGACGGCGTCGCGACGCCGAGTGCCGGGCGGCGGCGCATCCTCAACGCACACAGTCCGCAATCGGACCAGCACACTGCAGATGTCCACCGCGCTTCGCACCGGGCTCGGCAGAACCCACTTTGGCCGCCTGGCGCCGCGCGCAGGGTGCGCCGGCGCATAGCTGGGACGCCAGCCGGGCCCGTCGGCCGGCGCTCCTGCCACTGGGCGCCCCCCACCAGCCGGCTGTAGTGCGTGCGCTCACGCAGCGCGCGGCCAGCACGCCGGGCGGCCCCCCCTCACCGGCCGGGGACTGTCCCGCCAAGCCACAGCCTCGTATCGCTTCATACCCACATGGCCAACTCAGGTTCGGGGGCATGGCGGGTACCGCCGAAACAACCGGTTCATAGATGTACCGATCGTCGCTATCACCGATGCACCTGCAGCGCGAACAACCGCTCAACAACTGATTTCCAGTTCATTTGCGGATCTTTGGCAGCAAACGTATACGTCAATCTACATTTGCGAAATCTACGATTCTGGCATGCCTGCATGTTATGTGTCACGACACGCTACATCAGCCCACATACACACTGCGGCATGTACACGAGAGAACACGTGGAAGATGGTCCGCGCACGTGTGCAATGTCCCTTGCGCGGTCGACTGTCAACCGGCCTCTGTAGCATGTCGCAGATGTGGAACGCGGTCCACCGTGCTATCATGTTGTGTGGGGCAATACGATTAAATAGGAAAACCCTCGTCGCTACATCAACAGACGGCTCACGCTGATTCCCGGCAGAGGGAGGAGGGGGGGGGGGGGGGGGCCAACATGCAATACTTTCGTCCGTACCTACCTACCACATGTCTGTACGGCGTACAACAGTGCAATCTCGCTGTAATGGGGAGACGAGACAAGTAGCATCGTGCACAACATATGGCCCTTATGATTCGCCATTGTAGGGCGCAGCCGGTGTACGGTCAAGCATGTGCCACATTATGTCACTCAGTACGTAACGACGGATGATCAGTGTGGGTTACGCGTACATCAGCGGACAGTCCACACAGGCCGTACCACAACGTACACTGACTGCATCGACAACCGAATGCAACTGAACAGCTGCAAGGCTCATTTCACAAACAAACGCCTGACCGACCAGCTTGGAAGGGCAGGAGGGGAGGGCGATATTCGTTCTGTAGCGGTACACCCTTCCAGTGGTTAGCGGGACTGTGTAGAAAGTACGCAACACTCGAAAGACCTTTATGTGAGGGTACGCACCATGGCATCAAGAAATACACATGACACCAGAGGATCCAAGCAGTGAACTATGTTCAGAGGGTTGCTGTTAGGCAAAGCTACATTCCTGTGACGTTACATGTGACAGTTAAGGTGCAGTGTAAGTTAGGTTAAGGTGCAGCGTAAGTTAGGTTAAGGTGCAGCGTAAGTTAGGTTAAGGTGCAGCGTAACTTAGGTTAAGGTGCAGCGTAACTTAGGTTAAGGTGCAGCGTAACTTAGGTTAAGGTGCAGCGTAAGTTAGGTTAAGGTGCAGCGTAACTTAGGTTAAGGTGCAGCGTAAGTTAGGTTAAGGTGCAGCGTAAGTTAGGTTAAGGTGCAGCGTAACTTGGGTTAAGGTGCAGCGTAACTTGGGTTAAGGTGCAGCGTAAGTTAGGTTAAGGTGCAGCGTAACTTGGGTTAAGGTGCAGCGTAACTTGGGTTAAGGTGCAGCGTAACTTGGGTTAAGGTGCAGCGTAACTTGGGTTAAGGTGCAGCGTAACTTGGGTTAAGGTGCAGCGTAACTTGGGTTAAGGTGCAGCGTAACTTGGGTTAAGGTGCAGCGTAACTTGGGTTAAGGTGCAGCGTAACTTGGGTTAAGGTGCAGCGTAACTTGGGTTAAGGTGCAGCGTAACTTGGGTTAAGGTGCAGCGTAACTTGGGTTAAGGTGCAGCGTAACTTGGGTTAAGGTGCAGCGTAACTTGGGTTAAGGTGCAGCGTAACTTGGGTTAAGGTGCAGCGTAACTTGGGTTAAGGTGCAGCGTAACTTGGGTTAAGGTGCAGCGTAACTTGGGTTAAGGTGCAGCGTAACTTGGGTTAAGGTGCAGCGTAACTTGGGTTAAGGTGCAGCGTAACTTGGGTTAAGGTGCAGCGTAACTTGGGTTAAGGTGCAGCGTAACTTGGGTTAAGGTGCAGCGTAACTTGGGTTAAGGTGCAGCGTAACTTGGGTTAAGGTGCAGCGTAACTTGGGTTAAGGTGCAGCGTAACTTGGGTTAAGGTGCAGCGTAACTTGGGTTAAGGTGCAGCGTAACTTAGGTTAAGGTGCAGCGTAACTTAGGTTAAGGGGCCAACGTGGGTTAGGTTAAGGGGCCAACGTGGGTTAGGTTAAGGGCCAACGTGGGTTAGGTTAAGGGCCAACGTGGGTTAGGTTAAGGGCCAACGTGGGTTAGGTTAAGGGCCAACGTGGGTTAGGTTAAGGGCCAACGTGGGTTAGGTTAAGGGCCAACGTGGGTTAGGTTAAGGGCCAACGTGGGTTAGGTTAAGGGCCAACGTGGGTTAGGTTAAGGGCCAACGTGGGTTAGGTTAAGGGCCAACGTGGGTTAGGTTAAGGGCCAACGTGGGTTAGGTTAAGGGCCAACGTGGGTTAGGTTAAGGGCCAACGTGGGTTAGGTTAAGGGCCAACGTGGGTTAGGTTAAGGGCCAACGTGGGTTAGGTTAAGGGCCAACGTGGGTTAGGTTAAGGGCCAACGTGGGTTAGGTTAAGGGCCAACGTGGGTTAGGTTGCCAGAGATGTGTCAAATCAGGATGTACGTTTGGCTGGTGTCAGGTGGTGGGTTGGTTCGATGCCTTTATAAGGAGTGTGGCCAAAGGGTATTTTATTACTTGTACCTTTTGTGTTGTGGCGTGGCGTTGCGTCCTGTGTTGATACTGGGTGGACCACTGTGGGTGTTGCTGGCTGATTTGAGCTGCGTTGTTTGCGGGTGGTGTGAGACATTCTGTCTTATTAGTGGACGTGACGTTCCTCTTGTCGTTCTTTGGATAGTGTCCTGTGGCAGCGAGGATAAAATGGATGTTGTTGAACGATAGTGCTTTGGTGCTTTCGCTTTGTTACACACAGAGTGGACTGTGAGATAGGGTGACTGGGTCGAGTGCGGTTCACACTGTCCTCCCCAGTTTACAGTATGTATCATCTATGTATGTGGTCCTGCATCATTTACTAAGCAGGGACGTCAGACGACTGAAATATTAGTTATGTACTGATGTAAAGCAGAATGCTTACCTTCCACCAGTGGGCGAGTATCGACTCTGCCCCAGCGTTGCCACCGCAGGAAGCGGTGTCGGAAACACTACCCGCACACCGTCACCACTGTGCGGGGGGACGGACCCTCTATATCCTCAGCGGCGCACTCTTTGCCACCGGGCGTCACGTCTCGCGGCCCGCCGTCCAGAGCATGTATTGGGACATTCGCATGTATCATCTATCTATGTGGCCCTGCATCAATTACTAAGCAGTGCCGTGAGACGACTGAACTATTAGTAAAGTACTGATGAACAGCAGAATGTTTACCTTCCACAATGGGCGAGTGGTCGACTCTACCCCAGCGTCGCCACCGCAGGAAGCGGTCTTGGAAAAACTACCCCCACACCGTCACCATTGTGCGGGGGAATCGTTCCTTCAGAGCAGTCAAAGTGGCGCACCTAAGCAACAGATGCATGGTGTTAGCTGAGATAAATACTGGCGATTTCACCTTTTTCGTGCTAAATATGTACTTTCAGTACAGGCACAGAGAAAGACCGTATATCGACCAGTTAAAAGAGGCGGTTGGGTTCTACCGCAATGACTTGCTGATTTGCACAATGGACGCAAATGCCATGTCACCTCTATGGCACAGTGACATCACGCCTCTTGGTGCTCGACGCGCCGCCAGGCGAGGTGAGAGACTCGCTGAAGCAATTCACGAGCTCAGACTAGAAGTGCTGAACCGACCAAACTTCCCACCAACTTTCGAAGGCCGCCGTGGAGCGACCTCGAATATCGATGTGACACTGAAGAGTGCACACGAGCATCTCCGTGCGGAGAACTGGAAGGTATGGCGGGGAATGACACTAAGTGACCACAATCTGATCACATTCACTGTAGCCTATGATGGGGAGCCTCCTCCTGAAGACCAGGTGAACGGCACCGTCAAGTACAACTGGCGAAAGGCTAATTGGGATCGACTAAGAGGTAATCTAGTGATACCGAATTGGCCAATGGATCGCGTTGTGGACGTTGACAAAGCTGCAGAAGATCTGACGGCGGCCATACAGACAGCAGCAACAGGCGCAGTCCCGTTGGCCCACACAGGGAAAATGCCTAAGGCACCTTGGAACCCTGAGCTGCAGCGTCTCCGACGCGAATGCAGAAGAGCGCGGCGGCATTACCAGCGCAGCGTAGGCGATCACATTCGTGAGGCCACGCTTGCGCGGTACAGGCGGGCCAAAGCCGTGTTTAAGCGGGCACTGCACACAGTACGGACTGAGAGTTGGCAGTCTTTTGTTCGTGACAGTCTGGCGGCTGACCCCTGGGGTACACCGTACAGGATTGCCGTGTCAAAAGTTCGGTCACCGACGGTCCTGTCGACCCTAAGGAAGATCGATGGCAGTCACACCAAGGACTGGCAAGAGTCAGCTGAGCTCCTCATGAGTACCTTATTGCCCGACGATAGTAGCGAAGATGAGGACGAGGAACAGGGGAATTTGAGGCGACAACTCCATGAGCTGTATGCCGATGAGACGCCTGTTGCTCCGTTCACTGAACGTGAAGTTACCGCCGCAATTCTTGAATTGCGCCGTAAAAAGGCGACGGGCCATGATGGACTCGCTGCCGAGGTTCTCCAAGCCCTGTGCGCGGAGATCTGCCCTTACCTGACTAACCTCTACAATGAGTGCTTACGTCAGGGACGGGTACCAGAATCGTGGAAGTTGGCCGAAGTGGTCATTCTGATAAAGGGTGAGGACAAGGATCCGGAAGTGCCGAAATCATACCGACCCATCTGTCTCTTGAACTCCATGGCTAAGCTCCAGGAGAAGCTCCTATGCCTTCGGCTAGAGCAACACCGGGAACTTAGGGGACGCAGTCCCGACCAATATGGATTCAGGAGGGGTCTGTGTACAGAAGATGCTATAAACAAGGCAATGTTGTTGGTGGACACATCTACAGCCAAGTACGTTGCGGGGATAATGGTTGACATCGCTGGGGCTTTCGACAACCTATGGTGGCCGGCACTGTTCGACAGCCTAAGGAAGTTGGAATGTCCTGGGCCCCTGTACCGGTGCCTGCTAGACTACTGCCGTAACCGGCGGGCGGTTTTGCGGTGCCCGGGGCGGGCGGTTGAGAAGTCGATCACCAAGGGATGCCCACAGGGCTCGGTCTGCGGTCCCATATTCTGGGATGTAGGCCTCGAGCCTGTGTTGGCGGAACTAGGAGAACTGCGACAAGTGCGAGGCGTAGTAGCGTACGCCGATGACATCCTTCTAGTGATAGAAGGTGACTCTCGGGCAATGTTGGAAGTAAACTGCAACGCAGCGCTCAACGCCCTGCAGCAGTGGTGCCACAAAGTGAAGCTGAAGCTGTCTGCTGAGAAGAC
>NW_026062346.1:147500-150000 GCF_023897955.1 Schistocerca gregaria
GCGCCACCTACGGTGACCGGCAGCTCCAACGCCAGCGCCACAGAAGGGCAAAGCCCCACTTGGGTGCAGAAGCGAACTCTCCCAGCACAGCGCACGCGCCAACACGTCCGCAGAGCTGCGATACAAACCACCTGCGAGAACCGCTGGGGGCGACCGAGCAGCAGACGGCGTCGCGACGCCGAGTGCCGGGCGGCGGCGCATCCTCAACGCACACAGTCCGCAATCGGACCAGCACACTGCAGATGTCCACCGCGCTTCGCACCGGGCTCGGCAGAACCCACTTTGGCCGCCTGGCGCCGCGCGCAGGGTGCGCCGGCGCATAGCTGGGACGCCAGCCGGGCCCGTCGGCCGGCGCTCCTGCCACTGGGCGCCCCCCACCAGCCGGCTGTAGTGCGTGCGCTCACGCAGCGCGCGGCCAGCACGCCGGGCGGCCCCCCCTCACCGGCCGGGGACTGTCCCGCCAAGCCACAGCCTCGTATCGCTTCATACCCACATGGCCAACTCAGGTTCGGGGGCATGGCGGGTACCGCCGAAACAACCGGTTCATAGATGTACCGATCGTCGCTATCACCGATGCACCTGCAGCGCGAACAACCGCTCAACAACTGATTTCCAGTTCATTTGCGGATCTTTGGCAGCAAACGTATACGTCAATCTACATTTGCGAAATCTACGATTCTGGCATGCCTGCATGTTATGTGTCACGACACGCTACATCAGCCCACATACACACTGCGGCATGTACACGAGAGAACACGTGGAAGATGGTCCGCGCACGTGTGCAATGTCCCTTGCGCGGTCGACTGTCAACCGGCCTCTGTAGCATGTCGCAGATGTGGAACGCGGTCCACCGTGCTATCATGTTGTGTGGGGCAATACGATTAAATAGGAAAACCCTCGTCGCTACATCAACAGACGGCTCACGCTGATTCCCGGCAGAGGGAGGAGGGGGGGGGGGGGGGGGCCAACATGCAATACTTTCGTCCGTACCTACCTACCACATGTCTGTACGGCGTACAACAGTGCAATCTCGCTGTAATGGGGAGACGAGACAAGTAGCATCGTGCACAACATATGGCCCTTATGATTCGCCATTGTAGGGCGCAGCCGGTGTACGGTCAAGCATGTGCCACATTATGTCACTCAGTACGTAACGACGGATGATCAGTGTGGGTTACGCGTACATCAGCGGACAGTCCACACAGGCCGTACCACAACGTACACTGACTGCATCGACAACCGAATGCAACTGAACAGCTGCAAGGCTCATTTCACAAACAAACGCCTGACCGACCAGCTTGGAAGGGCAGGAGGGGAGGGCGATATTCGTTCTGTAGCGGTACACCCTTCCAGTGGTTAGCGGGACTGTGTAGAAAGTACGCAACACTCGAAAGACCTTTATGTGAGGGTACGCACCATGGCATCAAGAAATACACATGACACCAGAGGATCCAAGCAGTGAACTATGTTCAGAGGGTTGCTGTTAGGCAAAGCTACATTCCTGTGACGTTACATGTGACAGTTAAGGTGCAGTGTAAGTTAGGTTAAGGTGCAGTGTAAGTTAGGTTAAGGTGCAGCGTAAGTTAGGTTAAGGTGCAGCGTAAGTTAGGTTAAGGTGCAGCGTAAGTTAGGTTAAGGTGCAGCGTAACTTGGGTTAAGGTGCAGCGTAACTTGGGTTAAGGTGCAGCGTAACTTGGGTTAAGGTGCAGCGTAACTTGGGTTAAGGTGCAGCGTAACTTGGGTTAAGGTGCAGCGTAACTTGGGTTAAGGTGCAGCGTAACTTGGGTTAAGGTGCAGCGTAACTTGGGTTAAGGTGCAGCGTAACTTGGGTTAAGGTGCAGCGTAACTTGGGTTAAGGTGCAGCGTAACTTGGGTTAAGGTGCAGCGTAACTTGGGTTAAGGTGCAGCGTAACTTGGGTTAAGGTGCAGCGTAACTTGGGTTAAGGTGCAGCGTAACTTGGGTTAAGGTGCAGCGTAACTTGGGTTAAGGTGCAGCGTAACTTGGGTTAAGGTGCAGCGTAACTTGGGTTAAGGTGCAGCGTAACTTGGGTTAAGGTGCAGCGTAACTTGGGTTAAGGTGCAGCGTAACTTGGGTTAAGGTGCAGCGTAACTTGGGTTAAGGTGCAGCGTAACTTGGGTTAAGGTGCAGCGTAACTTAGGTTAAGGTGCAGCGTAACTTAGGTTAAGGGGCCAACGTGGGTTAGGTTAAGGGGCCAACGTGGGTTAGGTTAAGGGCCAACGTGGGTTAGGTTAAGGGCCAACGTGGGTTAGGTTAAGGGCCAACGTGGGTTAGGTTAAGGGCCAACGTGGGTTAGGTTAAGGGCCAACGTGGGTTAGGTTAAGGGCCAACGTGGGTTAGGTTAAGGGCCAACGTGGGTTAGGTTAAGGGCCAACGTGGGTTAGGTTAAGGGCCAACGTGGGTTAGGTTAAGGGCCAACGTGGGTTAGGTTAAGGGCCAACGTGGGTTAGGTTAAGGGCCAACGTGGGTTAGGTTAAGGGC
>NW_026062346.1:160000-162500 GCF_023897955.1 Schistocerca gregaria
CGCTGATTCCCGGCAGAGGGAGGAGGGGGGGGGGGGGGGCCAACATGCAATACTTTCGTCCGTACCTACCTACCACATGTCTGTACGGCGTACAACAGTGCAATCTCGCTGTAATGGGGAGACGAGACAAGTAGCATCGTGCACAACATATGGCCCTTATGATTCGCCATTGTAGGGCGCAGCCGGTGTACGGTCAAGCATGTGCCACATTATGTCACTCAGTACGTAACGACGGATGATCAGTGTGGGTTACGCGTACATCAGCGGACAGTCCACACAGGCCGTACCACAACGTACACTGACTGCATCGACAACCGAATGCAACTGAACAGCTGCAAGGCTCATTTCACAAACAAACGCCTGACCGACCAGCTTGGAAGGGCAGGAGGGGAGGGCGATATTCGTTCTGTAGCGGTACACCCTTCCAGTGGTTAGCGGGACTGTGTAGAAAGTACGCAACACTCGAAAGACCTTTATGTGAGGGTACGCACCATGGCATCAAGAAATACACATGACACCAGAGGATCCAAGCAGTGAACTATGTTCAGAGGGTTGCTGTTAGGCAAAGCTACATTCCTGTGACGTTACATGTGACAGTTAAGGTGCAGTGTAAGTTAGGTTAAGGTGCAGCGTAAGTTAGGTTAAGGTGCAGCGTAAGTTAGGTTAAGGTGCAGCGTAACTTAGGTTAAGGTGCAGCGTAACTTAGGTTAAGGTGCAGCGTAACTTAGGTTAAGGTGCAGCGTAACTTAGGTTAAGGTGCAGCGTAACTTAGGTTAAGGTGCAGCGTAAGTTAGGTTAAGGTGCAGCGTAACTTGGGTTAAGGTGCAGCGTAACTTGGGTTAAGGTGCAGCGTAACTTGGGTTAAGGTGCAGCGTAACTTGGGTTAAGGTGCAGCGTAACTTGGGTTAAGGTGCAGCGTAACTTGGGTTAAGGTGCAGCGTAACTTGGGTTAAGGTGCAGCGTAACTTGGGTTAAGGTGCAGCGTAACTTGGGTTAAGGTGCAGCGTAACTTGGGTTAAGGTGCAGCGTAACTTGGGTTAAGGTGCAGCGTAACTTGGGTTAAGGTGCAGCGTAACTTGGGTTAAGGTGCAGCGTAACTTGGGTTAAGGTGCAGCGTAACTTGGGTTAAGGTGCAGCGTAACTTGGGTTAAGGTGCAGCGTAACTTGGGTTAAGGTGCAGCGTAACTTGGGTTAAGGTGCAGCGTAACTTGGGTTAAGGTGCAGCGTAACTTGGGTTAAGGTGCAGCGTAACTTGGGTTAAGGTGCAGCGTAACTTGGGTTAAGGTGCAGCGTAACTTGGGTTAAGGTGCAGCGTAACTTGGGTTAAGGTGCAGCGTAACTTGGGTTAAGGTGCAGCGTAACTTGGGTTAAGGTGCAGCGTAACTTGGGTTAAGGTGCAGCGTAACTTGGGTTAAGGTGCAGCGTAACTTGGGTTAAGGTGCAGCGTAACTTGGGTTAAGGTGCAGCGTAACTTAGGTTAAGGTGCAGCGTAACTTAGGTTAAGGGGCCAACGTGGGTTAGGTTAAGGGGCCAACGTGGGTTAGGTTAAGGGCCAACGTGGGTTAGGTTAAGGGCCAACGTGGGTTAGGTTAAGGGCCAACGTGGGTTAGGTTAAGGGCCAACGTGGGTTAGGTTAAGGGCCAACGTGGGTTAGGTTAAGGGCCAACGTGGGTTAGGTTAAGGGCCAACGTGGGTTAGGTTAAGGGCCAACGTGGGTTAGGTTAAGGGCCAACGTGGGTTAGGTTAAGGGCCAACGTGGGTTAGGTTAAGGGCCAACGTGGGTTAGGTTAAGGGCCAACGTGGGTTAGGTTAAGGGCCAACGTGGGTTAGGTTAAGGGCCAACGTGGGTTAGGTTAAGGGCCAACGTGGGTTAGGTTAAGGGCCAACGTGGGTTAGGTTAAGGGCCAACGTGGGTTAGGTTAAGGGCCAACGTGGGTTAGGTTAAGGGCCAACGTGGGTTAGGTTGCCAGAGATGTGTCAAATCAGGATGTACGTTTGGCTGGTGTCAGGTGGTGGGTTGGTTCGATGCCTTTATAAGGAGTGTGGCCAAAGGGTATTTTATTACTTGTACCTTTTGTGTTGTGGCGTGGCGTTGCGTCCTGTGTTGATACTGGGTGGACCACTGTGGGTGTTGCTGGCTGATTTGAGCTGCGTTGTTTGCGGGTGGTGTGAGACATTCTGTCTTATTAGTGGACGTGACGTTCCTCTTGTCGTTCTTTGGATAGTGTCCTGTGGCAGCGAGGATAAAATGGATGTTGTTGAACGATAGTGCTTTGGTGCTTTCGCTTTGTTACACACAGAGTGGACTGTGAGATAGGGTGACTGGGTCGAGTGCGGTTACACTGTCCTCCCCAGTTTACAGTATGTATCATCTATGTATGTGGTCCTGCATCATTTACTAAGCAGGGACGTCAGACGACTGAAATATTAGTTATGTACTGATGTAAAGCAGAATGCTTACCTTCCACCAGTGGGCGAGTATCGACTCTGCCCCAGCGTT
>NW_026062346.1:170000-172500 GCF_023897955.1 Schistocerca gregaria
TTTTTCGTCACTACCTCCCCGTGCCGGGAGTGGGTAATTTGCGCGCCTGCTGCCTTCCTTGGATGTGGTAGCCGTTTCTCAGGCTCCCTCTCCGGAATCGAACCCTGATTCCCCGTTACCCGTTACAACCATGGTAGGCGCAGAACCTACCATCGACAGTTGATAAGGCAGACATTTGAAAGATGCGTCGCCGGTACGAGGACCGTGCGATCAGCCCAAAGTTATTCAGAGTCACCAAGGCAAACGGACCAGACGAGCCAATCCGATTGGTTTTGATCTAATAAAAGCGTCCCTTCCATCTCTGGTCGGGACTCTGTTTGCATGTATTAGCTCTAGAATTACCACAGTTATCCAAGTAACGTGGGTACGATCTAAGGAACCATAACTGATTTAATGAGCCATTCGCGGTTTCACCTTAATGCGGCTTGTACTGAGACATGCATGGCTTAATCTTTGAGACAAGCATATGACTACTGGCAGGATCAACCAGGGAGCTGCGTCAACGAGAGCTGAGCAGCCGGCCGCCCGGGAGTGTGTCCCGAGGGCCCGCGCGAACACGCAAGCGTCCGCTCAATTATTCTGCAAACAGGAGGAGGCTGAGCTCCCCTGCACGATACACCTCGAAACCCTCTCAGGTCCCGGCGGCGCGCAGCGCCGTCCTAAGTACTTGGTCGGGTTCGAGAGAGGCGCAATCGCCCGGAGATGGGCGAGTAGACGCTTTCAGTGCGAACACCCGTGCTCCCAACTGAGCTTGCCGCTGCCGACAGAGGCCCGGGAGCGTGCTGTCGTGGCATTGCCGGCGGGAAACAACACGCGCCACCTACGGTGACCGGCAGCTCCAACGCCAGCGCCACAGAAGGGCAAAGCCCCACTTGGGTGCAGAAGCGAACTCTCCCAGCACAGCGCACGCGCCAACACGTCCGCAGAGCTGCGATACAAACCACCTGCGAGAACCGCTGGGGGCGACCGAGCAGCAGACGGCGTCGCGACGCCGAGTGCCGGGCGGCGGCGCATCCTCAACGCACACAGTCCGCAATCGGACCAGCACACTGCAGATGTCCACCGCGCTTCGCACCGGGCTCGGCAGAACCCACTTTGGCCGCCTGGCGCCGCGCGCAGGGTGCGCCGGCGCATAGCTGGGACGCCAGCCGGGCCCGTCGGCCGGCGCTCCTGCCACTGGGCGCCCCCCACCAGCCGGCTGTAGTGCGTGCGCTCACGCAGCGCGCG
Organism: Schistocerca gregaria; assembly: GCF_023897955.1. Lineage (NCBI taxonomy): Eukaryota > Metazoa > Arthropoda > Insecta > Orthoptera > Acrididae > Schistocerca > Schistocerca gregaria. The sequence continues at coordinate 171,228 of NW_026062346.1, forward strand.
GCCAGCACGCCGGGCGGCCCCCCCTCACCGGCCGGGGACTGTCCCGCCAAGCCACAGCCTCGTATCGCTTCATACCCACATGGCCAACTCAGGTTCGGGGGCATGGCGGGTACCGCCGAAACAACCGGTTCATAGATGTACCGATCGTCGCTATCACCGATGCACCTGCAGCGCGAACAACCGCTCAACAACTGATTTCCAGTTCATTTGCGGATCTTTGGCAGCAAACGTATACGTCAATCTACATTTGCGAAATCTACGATTCTGGCATGCCTGCATGTTATGTGTCACGACACGCTACATCAGCCCACATACACACTGCGGCATGTACACGAGAGAACACGTGGAAGATGGTCCGCGCACGTGTGCAATGTCCCTTGCGCGGTCGACTGTCAACCGGCCTCTGTAGCATGTCGCAGATGTGGAACGCGGTCCACCGTGCTATCATGTTGTGTGGGGCAATACGATTAAATAGGAAAACCCTCGTCGCTACATCAACAGACGGCTCACGCTGATTCCCGGCAGAGGGAGGAGGGGGGGGGGGGAGGGCCAACATGCAATACTTTCGTCCGTACCTACCTACCACATGTCTGTACGGCGTACAACAGTGCAATCTCGCTGTAATGGGGAGACGAGACAAGTAGCATCGTGCACAACATATGGCCCTTATGATTCGCCATTGTAGGGCGCAGCCGGTGTACGGTCAAGCATGTGCCACATTATGTCACTCAGTACGTAACGACGGATGATCAGTGTGGGTTACGCGTACATCAGCGGACAGTCCACACAGGCCGTACCACAACGTACACTGACTGCATCGACAACCGAATGCAACTGAACAGCTGCAAGGCTCATTTCACAAACAAACGCCTGACCGACCAGCTTGGAAGGGCAGGAGGGGAGGGCGATATTCGTTCTGTAGCGGTACACCCTTCCAGTGGTTAGCGGGACTGTGTAGAAAGTACGCAACACTCGAAAGACCTTTATGTGAGGGTACGCACCATGGCATCAAGAAATACACATGACACCAGAGGATCCAAGCAGTGAACTATGTTCAGAGGGTTGCTGTTAGGCAAAGCTACATTCCTGTGACGTTACATGTGACAGTTAAGGTGCAGTGTAAGTTAGGTTAAGGTGCAGCGTAAGTTAGGTTAAGGTGCAGCGTAAGTTAGGTTAAGGTGCAGCGTAACTTAGGTTAAGGTGCAGCGTAACTTAGGTTAAGGTGCAGCGTAACTTAGGTTAAGGTGCAGCGTAACTTAGGTTAAGGTGCAGC
>NW_026062346.1:182500-185000 GCF_023897955.1 Schistocerca gregaria
CGACAGAGGCCCGGGAGCGTGCTGTCGTGGCATTGCCGGCGGGAAACAACACGCGCCACCTACGGTGACCGGCAGCTCCAACGCCAGCGCCACAGAAGGGCAAAGCCCCACTTGGGTGCAGAAGCGAACTCTCCCAGCACAGCGCACGCGCCAACACGTCCGCAGAGCTGCGATACAAACCACCTGCGAGAACCGCTGGGGGCGACCGAGCAGCAGACGGCGTCGCGACGCCGAGTGCCGGGCGGCGGCGCATCCTCAACGCACACAGTCCGCAATCGGACCAGCACACTGCAGATGTCCACCGCGCTTCGCACCGGGCTCGGCAGAACCCACTTTGGCCGCCTGGCGCCGCGCGCAGGGTGCGCCGGCGCATAGCTGGGACGCCAGCCGGGCCCGTCGGCCGGCGCTCCTGCCACTGGGCGCCCCCCACCAGCCGGCTGTAGTGCGTGCGCTCACGCAGCGCGCGGCCAGCACGCCGGGCGGCCCCCCCTCACCGGCCGGGGACTGTCCCGCCAAGCCACAGCCTCGTATCGCTTCATACCCACATGGCCAACTCAGGTTCGGGGGCATGGCGGGTACCGCCGAAACAACCGGTTCATAGATGTACCGATCGTCGCTATCACCGATGCACCTGCAGCGCGAACAACCGCTCAACAACTGATTTCCAGTTCATTTGCGGATCTTTGGCAGCAAACGTATACGTCAATCTACATTTGCGAAATCTACGATTCTGGCATGCCTGCATGTTATGTGTCACGACACGCTACATCAGCCCACATACACACTGCGGCATGTACACGAGAGAACACGTGGAAGATGGTCCGCGCACGTGTGCAATGTCCCTTGCGCGGTCGACTGTCAACCGGCCTCTGTAGCATGTCGCAGATGTGGAACGCGGTCCACCGTGCTATCATGTTGTGTGGGGCAATACGATTAAATAGGAAAACCCTCGTCGCTACATCAACAGACGGCTCACGCTGATTCCCGGCAGAGGGAGGAGGGGGGGGGGGGGGCCAACATGCAATACTTTCGTCCGTACCTACCTACCACATGTCTGTACGGCGTACAACAGTGCAATCTCGCTGTAATGGGGAGACGAGACAAGTAGCATCGTGCACAACATATGGCCCTTATGATTCGCCATTGTAGGGCGCAGCCGGTGTACGGTCAAGCATGTGCCACATTATGTCACTCAGTACGTAACGACGGATGATCAGTGTGGGTTACGCGTACATCAGCGGACAGTCCACACAGGCCGTACCACAACGTACACTGACTGCATCGACAACCGAATGCAACTGAACAGCTGCAAGGCTCATTTCACAAACAAACGCCTGACCGACCAGCTTGGAAGGGCAGGAGGGGAGGGCGATATTCGTTCTGTAGCGGTACACCCTTCCAGTGGTTAGCGGGACTGTGTAGAAAGTACGCAACACTCGAAAGACCTTTATGTGAGGGTACGCACCATGGCATCAAGAAATACACATGACACCAGAGGATCCAAGCAGTGAACTATGTTCAGAGGGTTGCTGTTAGGCAAAGCTACATTCCTGTGACGTTACATGTGACAGTTAAGGTGCAGTGTAAGTTAGGTTAAGGTGCAGCGTAAGTTAGGTTAAGGTGCAGCGTAAGTTAGGTTAAGGTGCAGCGTAACTTAGGTTAAGGTGCAGCGTAACTTAGGTTAAGGTGCAGCGTAACTTAGGTTAAGGTGCAGCGTAACTTAGGTTAAGGTGCAGCGTAAGTTAGGTTAAGGTGCAGCGTAACTTAGGTTAAGGTGCAGCGTAAGTTAGGTTAAGGTGCAGCGTAAGTTGGGTTAAGGTGCAGCGTAACTTGGGTTAAGGTGCAGCGTAACTTGGGTTAAGGTGCAGCGTAACTTGGGTTAAGGTGCAGCGTAACTTGGGTTAAGGTGCAGCGTAACTTGGGTTAAGGTGCAGCGTAACTTGGGTTAAGGTGCAGCGTAACTTGGGTTAAGGTGCAGCGTAACTTGGGTTAAGGTGCAGCGTAACTTGGGTTAAGGTGCAGCGTAACTTGGGTTAAGGTGCAGCGTAACTTGGGTTAAGGTGCAGCGTAACTTGGGTTAAGGTGCAGCGTAACTTGGGTTAAGGTGCAGCGTAACTTGGGTTAAGGTGCAGCGTAACTTGGGTTAAGGTGCAGCGTAACTTGGGTTAAGGTGCAGCGTAACTTGGGTTAAGGTGCAGCGTAACTTGGGTTAAGGTGCAGCGTAACTTGGGTTAAGGTGCAGCGTAACTTGGGTTAAGGTGCAGCGTAACTTGGGTTAAGGTGCAGCGTAACTTGGGTTAAGGTGCAGCGTAACTTGGGTTAAGGTGCAGCGTAACTTGGGTTAAGGTGCAGCGTAACTTGGGTTAAGGTGCAGCGTAACTTGGGTTAAGGTGCAGCGTAACTTGGGTTAAGGTGCAGCGTAACTTGGGTTAAGGTGCAGCGTAACTTGGGTTAAGGTGCAGCGTAACTTGGGTTAAGGTGCAGCGTAACTTAGGTTAAG
>NW_026062346.1:192500-197500 GCF_023897955.1 Schistocerca gregaria
TCAATCTCGTGCGGCTAGAAGCCGCCTGTCCCTCTAAGAAGAAAAGTAATCGCTGACAGCACGAAGGATGTCACGCGACTAGTTAGCAGGCTAGAGTCTCGTTCGTTATCGGAATTAACCAGACAAATCGCTCCACCAACTAAGAACGGCCATGCACCACCACCCACCGAATCAAGAAAGAGCTATCAATCTGTCAATCCTTCCGGTGTCCGGGCCTGGTGAGGTTTCCCGTGTTGAGTCAAATTAAGCCGCAGGCTCCACTCCTGGTGGTGCCCTTCCGTCAATTCCTTTAAGTTTCAGCTTTGCAACCATACTTCCCCCGGAACCCAAAAGCTTTGGTTTCCCGGAGGCTGCCCGCCGAGTCATCGGAGGAACTGCGGCGGATCGCTGGCTGGCATCGTTTATGGTTAGAACTAGGGCGGTATCTGATCGCCTTCGAACCTCTAACTTTCGTTCTTGATTAATGAAAACATACTTGGCAAATGCTTTCGCTTCTGTTCGTCTTGCGACGATCCAAGAATTTCACCTCTAACGTCGCAATACGAATGCCCCCGCCTGTCCCTATTAATCATTACCTCGGGTTCCGAAAACCAACAAAATAGAACCGAGGTCCTATTCCATTATTCCATGCACACAGTATTCAGGCGGGCTTGCCTGCTTTAAGCACTCTAATTTGTTCAAAGTAAACGTGCCGGCCCACCGAGACACTCAACTAAGAGCACCCTGGTAGGATTTCAACGGGGTCCGCCTCGGGACGCGCAAGCACGCCTTCGGCTCGCCCCACCGGCAGGACGTCCCACGATACATGCCAGTTAAACACCGACGGGCGGTGAACCAACAGCGTGGGACACAAATCCAACTACGAGCTTTTTAACCGCAACAACTTTAATATACGCTATTGGAGCTGGAATTACCGCGGCTGCTGGCACCAGACTTGCCCTCCAATAGATACTCGTTAAAGGATTTAAAGTGTACTCATTCCGATTACGGGGCCTCGGATGAGTCCCGTATCGTTATTTTTCGTCACTACCTCCCCGTGCCGGGAGTGGGTAATTTGCGCGCCTGCTGCCTTCCTTGGATGTGGTAGCCGTTTCTCAGGCTCCCTCTCCGGAATCGAACCCTGATTCCCCGTTACCCGTTACAACCATGGTAGGCGCAGAACCTACCATCGACAGTTGATAAGGCAGACATTTGAAAGATGCGTCGCCGGTACGAGGACCGTGCGATCAGCCCAAAGTTATTCAGAGTCACCAAGGCAAACGGACCAGACGAGCCAATCCGATTGGTTTTGATCTAATAAAAGCGTCCCTTCCATCTCTGGTCGGGACTCTGTTTGCATGTATTAGCTCTAGAATTACCACAGTTATCCAAGTAACGTGGGTACGATCTAAGGAACCATAACTGATTTAATGAGCCATTCGCGGTTTCACCTTAATGCGGCTTGTACTGAGACATGCATGGCTTAATCTTTGAGACAAGCATATGACTACTGGCAGGATCAACCAGGGAGCTGCGTCAACGAGAGCTGAGCAGCCGGCCGCCCGGGAGTGTGTCCCGAGGGCCCGCGCGAACACGCAAGCGTCCGCTCAATTATTCTGCAAACAGGAGGAGGCTGAGCTCCCCTGCACGATACACCTCGAAACCCTCTCAGGTCCCGGCGGCGCGCAGCGCCGTCCTAAGTACTTGGTCGGGTTCGAGAGAGGCGCAATCGCCCGGAGATGGGCGAGTAGACGCTTTCAGTGCGAACACCCGTGCTCCCAACTGAGCTTGCCGCTGCCGACAGAGGCCCGGGAGCGTGCTGTCGTGGCATTGCCGGCGGGAAACAACACGCGCCACCTACGGTGACCGGCAGCTCCAACGCCAGCGCCACAGAAGGGCAAAGCCCCACTTGGGTGCAGAAGCGAACTCTCCCAGCACAGCGCACGCGCCAACACGTCCGCAGAGCTGCGATACAAACCACCTGCGAGAACCGCTGGGGGCGACCGAGCAGCAGACGGCGTCGCGACGCCGAGTGCCGGGCGGCGGCGCATCCTCAACGCACACAGTCCGCAATCGGACCAGCACACTGCAGATGTCCACCGCGCTTCGCACCGGGCTCGGCAGAACCCACTTTGGCCGCCTGGCGCCGCGCGCAGGGTGCGCCGGCGCATAGCTGGGACGCCAGCCGGGCCCGTCGGCCGGCGCTCCTGCCACTGGGCGCCCCCCACCAGCCGGCTGTAGTGCGTGCGCTCACGCAGCGCGCGGCCAGCACGCCGGGCGGCCCCCCCTCACCGGCCGGGGACTGTCCCGCCAAGCCACAGCCTCGTATCGCTTCATACCCACATGGCCAACTCAGGTTCGGGGGCATGGCGGGTACCGCCGAAACAACCGGTTCATAGATGTACCGATCGTCGCTATCACCGATGCACCTGCAGCGCGAACAACCGCTCAACAACTGATTTCCAGTTCATTTGCGGATCTTTGGCAGCAAACGTATACGTCAATCTACATTTGCGAAATCTACGATTCTGGCATGCCTGCATGTTATGTGTCACGACACGCTACATCAGCCCACATACACACTGCGGCATGTACACGAGAGAACACGTGGAAGATGGTCCGCGCACGTGTGCAATGTCCCTTGCGCGGTCGACTGTCAACCGGCCTCTGTAGCATGTCGCAGATGTGGAACGCGGTCCACCGTGCTATCATGTTGTGTGGGGCAATACGATTAAATAGGAAAACCCTCGTCGCTACATCAACAGACGGCTCACGCTGATTCCCGGCAGAGGGAGGAGGGGGGGGGGGGGGGCCAACATGCAATACTTTCGTCCGTACCTACCTACCACATGTCTGTACGGCGTACAACAGTGCAATCTCGCTGTAATGGGGAGACGAGACAAGTAGCATCGTGCACAACATATGGCCCTTATGATTCGCCATTGTAGGGCGCAGCCGGTGTACGGTCAAGCATGTGCCACATTATGTCACTCAGTACGTAACGACGGATGATCAGTGTGGGTTACGCGTACATCAGCGGACAGTCCACACAGGCCGTACCACAACGTACACTGACTGCATCGACAACCGAATGCAACTGAACAGCTGCAAGGCTCATTTCACAAACAAACGCCTGACCGACCAGCTTGGAAGGGCAGGAGGGGAGGGCGATATTCGTTCTGTAGCGGTACACCCTTCCAGTGGTTAGCGGGACTGTGTAGAAAGTACGCAACACTCGAAAGACCTTTATGTGAGGGTACGCACCATGGCATCAAGAAATACACATGACACCAGAGGATCCAAGCAGTGAACTATGTTCAGAGGGTTGCTGTTAGGCAAAGCTACATTCCTGTGACGTTACATGTGACAGTTAAGGTGCAGTGTAAGTTAGGTTAAGGTGCAGTGTAAGTTAGGTTAAGGTGCAGCGTAAGTTAGGTTAAGGTGCAGCGTAAGTTAGGTTAAGGTGCAGCGTAAGTTAGGTTAAGGTGCAGCGTAACTTGGGTTAAGGTGCAGCGTAACTTGGGTTAAGGTGCAGCGTAACTTGGGTTAAGGTGCAGCGTAACTTGGGTTAAGGTGCAGCGTAACTTGGGTTAAGGTGCAGCGTAACTTGGGTTAAGGTGCAGCGTAACTTGGGTTAAGGTGCAGCGTAACTTGGGTTAAGGTGCAGCGTAACTTGGGTTAAGGTGCAGCGTAACTTGGGTTAAGGTGCAGCGTAACTTGGGTTAAGGTGCAGCGTAACTTGGGTTAAGGTGCAGCGTAACTTGGGTTAAGGTGCAGCGTAACTTGGGTTAAGGTGCAGCGTAACTTGGGTTAAGGTGCAGCGTAACTTGGGTTAAGGTGCAGCGTAACTTGGGTTAAGGTGCAGCGTAACTTGGGTTAAGGTGCAGCGTAACTTGGGTTAAGGTGCAGCGTAACTTGGGTTAAGGTGCAGCGTAACTTGGGTTAAGGTGCAGCGTAACTTAGGTTAAGGTGCAGCGTAACTTAGGTTAAGGGGCCAACGTGGGTTAGGTTAAGGGGCCAACGTGGGTTAGGTTAAGGGCCAACGTGGGTTAGGTTAAGGGCCAACGTGGGTTAGGTTAAGGGCCAACGTGGGTTAGGTTAAGGGCCAACGTGGGTTAGGTTAAGGGCCAACGTGGGTTAGGTTAAGGGCCAACGTGGGTTAGGTTAAGGGCCAACGTGGGTTAGGTTAAGGGCCAACGTGGGTTAGGTTAAGGGCCAACGTGGGTTAGGTTAAGGGCCAACGTGGGTTAGGTTAAGGGCCAACGTGGGTTAGGTTAAGGGCCAACGTGGGTTAGGTTAAGGGCCAACGTGGGTTAGGTTAAGGGCCAACGTGGGTTAGGTTAAGGGCCAACGTGGGTTAGGTTAAGGGCCAACGTGGGTTAGGTTAAGGGCCAACGTGGGTTAGGTTAAGGGCCAATGTGGGTTAGGTTGCCAGAGATGTGTCAAATCAGGATGTACGTTTGGCTGGTGTCAGGTGGTGGGTTGGTTCGATGCCTTTATAAGGAGTGTGGCCAAAGGGTATTTTATTACTTGTACCTTTTGTGTTGTGGCGTGGCGTTGCGTCCTGTGTTGATACTGGGTGGACCACTGTGGGTGTTGCTGGCTGATTTGAGCTGCGTTGTTTGCGGGTGGTGTGAGACATTCTGTCTTATTAGTGGACGTGACGTTCCTCTTGTCGTTCTTTGGATAGTGTCCTGTGGCAGCGAGGATAAAATGGATGTTGTTGAACGATAGTGCTTTGGTGCTTTCGCTTTGTTACACACAGAGTGGACTGTGAGATAGGGTGACTGGGTCGAGTGCGGTTCACACTGTCCTCCCCAGTTTACAGTATGTATCATCTATGTATGTGGTCCTGCATCATTTACTAAGCAGGGACGTCAGACGACTGAAATATTAGTTATGTACTGATGTAAAGCAGAATGCTTACCTTCCACCAGTGGGCGAGTATCGACTCTGCCCCAGCGTTGCCACCGCAGGAAGCGGTGTCGGAAACACTACCCGCACACCGTCACCACTGTGCG
>NW_026062346.1:205000-207500 GCF_023897955.1 Schistocerca gregaria
CCTTCCTTGGATGTGGTAGCCGTTTCTCAGGCTCCCTCTCCGGAATCGAACCCTGATTCCCCGTTACCCGTTACAACCATGGTAGGCGCAGAACCTACCATCGACAGTTGATAAGGCAGACATTTGAAAGATGCGTCGCCGGTACGAGGACCGTGCGATCAGCCCAAAGTTATTCAGAGTCACCAAGGCAAACGGACCAGACGAGCCAATCCGATTGGTTTTGATCTAATAAAAGCGTCCCTTCCATCTCTGGTCGGGACTCTGTTTGCATGTATTAGCTCTAGAATTACCACAGTTATCCAAGTAACGTGGGTACGATCTAAGGAACCATAACTGATTTAATGAGCCATTCGCGGTTTCACCTTAATGCGGCTTGTACTGAGACATGCATGGCTTAATCTTTGAGACAAGCATATGACTACTGGCAGGATCAACCAGGGAGCTGCGTCAACGAGAGCTGAGCAGCCGGCCGCCCGGGAGTGTGTCCCGAGGGCCCGCGCGAACACGCAAGCGTCCGCTCAATTATTCTGCAAACAGGAGGAGGCTGAGCTCCCCTGCACGATACACCTCGAAACCCTCTCAGGTCCCGGCGGCGCGCAGCGCCGTCCTAAGTACTTGGTCGGGTTCGAGAGAGGCGCAATCGCCCGGAGATGGGCGAGTAGACGCTTTCAGTGCGAACACCCGTGCTCCCAACTGAGCTTGCCGCTGCCGACAGAGGCCCGGGAGCGTGCTGTCGTGGCATTGCCGGCGGGAAACAACACGCGCCACCTACGGTGACCGGCAGCTCCAACGCCAGCGCCACAGAAGGGCAAAGCCCCACTTGGGTGCAGAAGCGAACTCTCCCAGCACAGCGCACGCGCCAACACGTCCGCAGAGCTGCGATACAAACCACCTGCGAGAACCGCTGGGGGCGACCGAGCAGCAGACGGCGTCGCGACGCCGAGTGCCGGGCGGCGGCGCATCCTCAACGCACACAGTCCGCAATCGGACCAGCACACTGCAGATGTCCACCGCGCTTCGCACCGGGCTCGGCAGAACCCACTTTGGCCGCCTGGCGCCGCGCGCAGGGTGCGCCGGCGCATAGCTGGGACGCCAGCCGGGCCCGTCGGCCGGCGCTCCTGCCACTGGGCGCCCCCCACCAGCCGGCTGTAGTGCGTGCGCTCACGCAGCGCGCGGCCAGCACGCCGGGCGGCCCCCCCTCACCGGCCGGGGACTGTCCCGCCAAGCCACAGCCTCGTATCGCTTCATACCCACATGGCCAACTCAGGTTCGGGGGCATGGCGGGTACCGCCGAAACAACCGGTTCATAGATGTACCGATCGTCGCTATCACCGATGCACCTGCAGCGCGAACAACCGCTCAACAACTGATTTCCAGTTCATTTGCGGATCTTTGGCAGCAAACGTATACGTCAATCTACATTTGCGAAATCTACGATTCTGGCATGCCTGCATGTTATGTGTCACGACACGCTACATCAGCCCACATACACACTGCGGCATGTACACGAGAGAACACGTGGAAGATGGTCCGCGCACGTGTGCAATGTCCCTTGCGCGGTCGACTGTCAACCGGCCTCTGTAGCATGTCGCAGATGTGGAACGCGGTCCACCGTGCTATCATGTTGTGTGGGGCAATACGATTAAATAGGAAAACCCTCGTCGCTACATCAACAGACGGCTCACGCTGATTCCCGGCAGAGGGAGGAGGGGGGGGGGGGGGGCCAACATGCAATACTTTCGTCCGTACCTACCTACCACATGTCTGTACGGCGTACAACAGTGCAATCTCGCTGTAATGGGGAGACGAGACAAGTAGCATCGTGCACAACATATGGCCCTTATGATTCGCCATTGTAGGGCGCAGCCGGTGTACGGTCAAGCATGTGCCACATTATGTCACTCAGTACGTAACGACGGATGATCAGTGTGGGTTACGCGTACATCAGCGGACAGTCCACACAGGCCGTACCACAACGTACACTGACTGCATCGACAACCGAATGCAACTGAACAGCTGCAAGGCTCATTTCACAAACAAACGCCTGACCGACCAGCTTGGAAGGGCAGGAGGGGAGGGCGATATTCGTTCTGTAGCGGTACACCCTTCCAGTGGTTAGCGGGACTGTGTAGAAAGTACGCAACACTCGAAAGACCTTTATGTGAGGGTACGCACCATGGCATCAAGAAATACACATGACACCAGAGGATCCAAGCAGTGAACTATGTTCAGAGGGTTGCTGTTAGGCAAAGCTACATTCCTGTGACGTTACATGTGACAGTTAAGGTGCAGTGTAAGTTAGGTTAAGGTGCAGCGTAAGTTAGGTTAAGGTGCAGCGTAAGTTAGGTTAAGGTGCAGCGTAACTTAGGTTAAGGTGCAGCGTAACTTGGGTTAAGGTGCAGCGTAACTTGGGTTAAGGTGCAGCGTAACTTGGGTTAAGGTGCAGCGTAACTTGGGTTAAGGTGCAGCGTAACTTGGGTTAAGGTGCAGCGTAACTTGG
>NW_026062346.1:217500-220000 GCF_023897955.1 Schistocerca gregaria
GAGTGCCGGGCGGCGGCGCATCCTCAACGCACACAGTCCGCAATCGGACCAGCACACTGCAGATGTCCACCGCGCTTCGCACCGGGCTCGGCAGAACCCACTTTGGCCGCCTGGCGCCGCGCGCAGGGTGCGCCGGCGCATAGCTGGGACGCCAGCCGGGCCCGTCGGCCGGCGCTCCTGCCACTGGGCGCCCCCCACCAGCCGGCTGTAGTGCGTGCGCTCACGCAGCGCGCGGCCAGCACGCCGGGCGGCCCCCCCTCACCGGCCGGGGACTGTCCCGCCAAGCCACAGCCTCGTATCGCTTCATACCCACATGGCCAACTCAGGTTCGGGGGCATGGCGGGTACCGCCGAAACAACCGGTTCATAGATGTACCGATCGTCGCTATCACCGATGCACCTGCAGCGCGAACAACCGCTCAACAACTGATTTCCAGTTCATTTGCGGATCTTTGGCAGCAAACGTATACGTCAATCTACATTTGCGAAATCTACGATTCTGGCATGCCTGCATGTTATGTGTCACGACACGCTACATCAGCCCACATACACACTGCGGCATGTACACGAGAGAACACGTGGAAGATGGTCCGCGCACGTGTGCAATGTCCCTTGCGCGGTCGACTGTCAACCGGCCTCTGTAGCATGTCGCAGATGTGGAACGCGGTCCACCGTGCTATCATGTTGTGTGGGGCAATACGATTAAATAGGAAAACCCTCGTCGCTACATCAACAGACGGCTCACGCTGATTCCCGGCAGAGGGAGGAGGGGGGGGGGGGGGGCCAACATGCAATACTTTCGTCCGTACCTACCTACCACATGTCTGTACGGCGTACAACAGTGCAATCTCGCTGTAATGGGGAGACGAGACAAGTAGCATCGTGCACAACATATGGCCCTTATGATTCGCCATTGTAGGGCGCAGCCGGTGTACGGTCAAGCATGTGCCACATTATGTCACTCAGTACGTAACGACGGATGATCAGTGTGGGTTACGCGTACATCAGCGGACAGTCCACACAGGCCGTACCACAACGTACACTGACTGCATCGACAACCGAATGCAACTGAACAGCTGCAAGGCTCATTTCACAAACAAACGCCTGACCGACCAGCTTGGAAGGGCAGGAGGGGAGGGCGATATTCGTTCTGTAGCGGTACACCCTTCCAGTGGTTAGCGGGACTGTGTAGAAAGTACGCAACACTCGAAAGACCTTTATGTGAGGGTACGCACCATGGCATCAAGAAATACACATGACACCAGAGGATCCAAGCAGTGAACTATGTTCAGAGGGTTGCTGTTAGGCAAAGCTACATTCCTGTGACGTTACATGTGACAGTTAAGGTGCAGTGTAAGTTAGGTTAAGGTGCAGCGTAAGTTAGGTTAAGGTGCAGCGTAAGTTAGGTTAAGGTGCAGCGTAACTTAGGTTAAGGTGCAGCGTAACTTAGGTTAAGGTGCAGCGTAACTTAGGTTAAGGTGCAGCGTAAGTTAGGTTAAGGTGCAGCGTAACTTAGGTTAAGGTGCAGCGTAAGTTAGGTTAAGGTGCAGCGTAAGTTAGGTTAAGGTGCAGCGTAACTTGGGTTAAGGTGCAGCGTAACTTGGGTTAAGGTGCAGCGTAACTTGGGTTAAGGTGCAGCGTAACTTGGGTTAAGGTGCAGCGTAACTTGGGTTAAGGTGCAGCGTAACTTGGGTTAAGGTGCAGCGTAACTTGGGTTAAGGTGCAGCGTAACTTGGGTTAAGGTGCAGCGTAACTTGGGTTAAGGTGCAGCGTAACTTGGGTTAAGGTGCAGCGTAACTTGGGTTAAGGTGCAGCGTAACTTGGGTTAAGGTGCAGCGTAACTTGGGTTAAGGTGCAGCGTAACTTGGGTTAAGGTGCAGCGTAACTTGGGTTAAGGTGCAGCGTAACTTGGGTTAAGGTGCAGCGTAACTTGGGTTAAGGTGCAGCGTAACTTGGGTTAAGGTGCAGCGTAACTTGGGTTAAGGTGCAGCGTAACTTGGGTTAAGGTGCAGCGTAACTTGGGTTAAGGTGCAGCGTAACTTGGGTTAAGGTGCAGCGTAACTTGGGTTAAGGTGCAGCGTAACTTGGGTTAAGGTGCAGCGTAACTTGGGTTAAGGTGCAGCGTAACTTGGGTTAAGGTGCAGCGTAACTTGGGTTAAGGTGCAGCGTAACTTAGGTTAAGGTGCAGCGTAACTTAGGTTAAGGGGCCAACGTGGGTTAGGTTAAGGGGCCAACGTGGGTTAGGTTAAGGGCCAACGTGGGTTAGGTTAAGGGCCAACGTGGGTTAGGTTAAGGGCCAACGTGGGTTAGGTTAAGGGCCAACGTGGGTTAGGTTAAGGGCCAACGTGGGTTAGGTTAAGGGCCAACGTGGGTTAGGTTAAGGGCCAACGTGGGTTAGGTTAAGGGCCAACGTGGGTTAGGTTAAGGGCCAACGTGGGTTAGGTTAAGGGCCAACGTGGGTTAGGTTAAGGGCCAACGTGGGTTAGGTTAAGGGCCAACGT
>NW_026062347.1:10000-15000 GCF_023897955.1 Schistocerca gregaria
GTGCATCCTCTCTGCCACATTGCACCGTCGACACTATGATAACCAGAGCAGTAGGTCCACCTATAAAAGCACAATACCCCACTCCTCCGACAACTACCATTGCTCAGATAAACCAACACCACCAACACACATCCTACACAGAGGGGCACCAAATATCACCCCCCCGCCCTCGTGTTATACCACATGAAAAATTGCAGAAGTGAGAGACACAGACCCGCCAGCCTCTTGCTACAAGCATCGAACCGACGTGACATATCTGACGGTGACTCAGGCATCCGCGTACTGCCACAACTATCCACCCCCCCCCCCCCCACTCTCTCTCTGCCCCCTTCCCACACAATACCGAATTTAACCAACTTTATCGCTTAACCTAACTGTGGCTGTACCAGATTATCGCTTAACCTAACTGTGGCTGTACCAGATTATCGCTTAACCTAACTGTGGCTGTACCAGATTATCGCTTAACCTAACTGTGGCTGTACCAGATTATCGCTTAACCTAACTGTGGCTGTACCAGATTATCGCTTAACCTAACTGTGGCTGTACCAGATTATCGCTTAACCTAACTGTGGCTGTACCAGATTATCGCTTAACCTAACTGTGGCTGTACCAGATTATCGCTTAACCTAACTGTGGCTGTACCAGATTATCGCTTAACCTAACTGTGGCTGTACCAGATTATCGCTTAACCTAACTGTGGCTGTACCAGATTATCGCTTAACCTAACTGTGGCTGTACCAGATTATCGCTTAACCTAACTGTGGCTGTACCAGATTATCGCTTAACCTAACTGTGGCTGTACCAGATTATCGCTTAACCTAACTGTGGCTGTACCAGATTATCGCTTAACCTAACTGTGGCTGTACCAGATTATCGCTTAACCTAACTGTGGCTGTACCAGATTATCGCTTAACCTAACTGTGGTTGTACCAGATTATCCCTTAACCTAACTCAATTTGTCCCTTAACCTAACTCAATTTGTCCCTTAACCTAACTCAATTTGTCCCTTAACCTAACTCAATTTGTCCCTTAACCTAACTCAATTTGTCCCTTAACCTAACTCAATTTGTCCCTTAACCTAACTCAATTTGTCCCTTAACCTAACTCAATTTGTCCCTTAACCTAACTCAATTTGTCCCTTAACCTAACTCAATTTGTCCCTTAACCTAACTCAATTTGTCCCTTAACCTAACTCAATTTGTCCCTTAACCTAACTCAATTTGTCCCTTAACCTAACTCAATTTGTCCCTTAACCTAACTCAATTTGTCCCTTAACCTAACTCAATTTGTCCCTTAACCTAACCCACGTTGTCCCTTAACCTAACCCACGTTGTCCCTTAACCTAACCCACGTTGTCCCTTAACCTAACCCACGTTGTCCCTTAACCTAACCCACGTTGTCCCTTAACCTAACCCACGTTGTCCCTTAACCTAACCCACGTTGTCCCTTAACGTAACCCACGTTGTCCCTTAACGTAACCCACGTTGTCCCTTAACGTAACCCACGTTGTCCCTTAACGTAACCCACGTTGTCCCTTAACGTAACCCACGTTGTCCCTTAACCTAACCCACGTTGTCCCTTAACCTAACCCACGTTGTCCCTTAACCTAACCCACGTTGTCCCTTAACCTAACCCACGTTGTCCCTTAACCTAACCCACGTTGTCCCTTAACCTAACCCACGTTGTCCCTTAACCTAACCCACGTTGTCCCTTAACCTAACCCACGTTGTCCCTTAACCTAACCCACGTTGTCCCTTAACCTAACCCACGTTGTCCCTTAACCTAACCCACGTTGTCCCTTAACCTAACCCACGTTGTCCCTTAACCTAACCCACGTTGTCCCTTAACCTAACCCACGTTGTCCCTTAACCTAACCCACGTTGTCCCTTAACCTAACCCACGTTGTCCCTTAACCTAACCCACGTTGTCCCTTAACCTAACCCACGTTGTCCCTTAACCTAACCCACGTTGTCCCTTAACCTAACCCACGTTGTCCCTTAACCTAACCCACGTTGTCCCTTTGCCTAACATAGTTCACTGCTCGGAATCTCTGGTGTCGTTGTTATCCTCATGTAGATGTCTTGCGAGTGTTGCTTACTTTCCACATATTCCCGCTATCCACTGTCAATTGTACTGCAATAGGACTATATCGCCCCCCCCCCCCCCCCCTCTGCCCCTCTCTTTGTGTCTCCGTCCTCTCAAGCTGGTCGGTCTGGCGTTTGAGTGTTAAATGAGCCTCGCAGCTGTTCAGTTGCGTTCAGATGTCGACGCCCTCAGTGTACGTCGTGGTATGGTCTGTGTCCATTGTCCGCTGATGTCGTACGCGTAACCCACACGCTGTACCGATCATCGGTAGTTACGTACAGAGTGAAGTAGTGTGATACGTGTGACCGTACGCTGGCTGTGCCCAACGGTGTCGAATCTCAATTTCCATATGTTGTGCTCGATGCTACTTGTCTCGTCTCCCAATAACAGCTAGGTTGCACTGTGGTACGCCGTAGAGGCGTGTGGGAGGAACGTACGAACGCATTGTATGTCACCCTGGGTCGCTGGGGGTGGTGGTGCGGTGAGTCAGGTCAGGTCAGCGTGAGCCGTGTGATGTAGTGACGCGTGTATTCCGACTTTGTCGTATTGCCTCACACAAAGTGCTACCCTGGTGGACCGCGTTCCATATCTGGGACATGCCGCAGATGCCGGTTGACAGTGGATCGCGGAAGGGACATCGCATACGTGCGCGGGCCACCTTCCACGTGTTCTCTTCTGCACATGTCGCAGTGTGTATGTGGTCTGATGTAGCGTGTCGTGACACATGACATCCTGGCATGCAAGAATTGTTGAATTCGCAAATGTAGGTGGACATCTACGTTTACTGCCCAAGATACGCAAATGAACTGGAAATCCGTTGTTGAGCGGTTGTTCACGCTGGAGGTGAATCTGTGATGGCGACGATCGGTACAGCTATTAACCGGTTGTTTCAGCGGTACCCGCCACATCCACACACGTGACTAGGCCCATGTGGGTATGAAGCGATACGCGGCGGTGGCTTGGTGGGACTGTTCCCGGCCGGTGAAGGGGGGCCGCCCGGCGTGTTGGCCGCGCGCTGCGTGGGCGCACGCGCAACAGGCGGCTGGTGGGGGGCGCCGAGTGGCAGGAGCGCCAGCCGACGGGCTCGGCAGGCGGCGCAGCTACGCTGCGGCGCACCCTGCACGCGGCGCCTGGCGGCCAAAGTTGGTTCAGCCGAGCCCGGTGCGAAGCGCGGTGGACATCTGCAGTGTGCTGGTCTGATTGAGGACTGTGTGCGTTGAGGATGCGCCGCCGCCTGGCACTCGGCGCCGCGACGCCGTCTGCTGCTCGGTCGCCCCAGCGGTTCTCGCAGGTGGTTTGTATCGCAGTTGTGCGGACGTGTTGGCGCGTGCGCTGTGCTGGGAGAGTTCGCTTCTGCACCCAAGTGGGGCTTTGCCCTTGTGTGGCGCTGGCGTTGGAGCTGCCGGTCACCATAGGTGGCGCGTGTTGTCTCCCGCCGGCAATGCCACGACAGCACGCTCCCGGGCCTCTGTCGGCAGCGGCAAGCTCAGTTGGGAGCAAGGGTGTTCGCACTAAAACCGTCTACTCGCCTAACTCCGGGCGATTGCGCCTCTCTCGAAACCGACCAAGTACCTAGGACGGCGCTGCGCGCCGCCGGGACCTGAGAGGGTTTCGAGGTGTATCGTGCAGGGGAGCTCGGCCTCCTCCTGTTTGCAGAATAATTGAGCGGACGCTTGCGTGTTCGCGCGGGCCCCCGGGACACACTCCCGGGCGGCCGGCTGCTCAGCTCTAGTTGACGCAGCTCCCTGGTTGATCCTGCCAGTAGTCATATGCTTGTCTCAAAGATTAAGCCATGCATGTCTCAGTACAAGCCGCATTAAGGTGAAACCGCGAATGGCTCATTAAATCAGTTATGGTTCCTTAGATCGTACCCACGTTACTTGGATAACTGTGGTAATTCTAGAGCTAATACATGCAAACAGAGTCCCGACCAGAGATGGAAGGGACGCTTTTATTAGATCAAAACCAATCGGATTGGCTTGTCTGGTCCGTTTGCCTTGGTGACTCTGAATAACTTTGGGCTGATCGCACGGTCCTCGTACCGGCGACGCATCTTTCAAATGTCTGCCTTATCAACTGTCGATGGTAGGTTCTGCGCCTACCATGGTTGTAACGGGTAACGGGGAATCAGGGTTCGATTCCGGAGAGGGAGCCTGAGAAACGGCTACCACATCCAAGGAAGGCAGCAGGCGCGCAAATTACCCACTCCCGGCACGGGGAGGTAGTGACGAAAAATAACGATACGGGACTCATCCGAGGCCCCGTAATCGGAATGAGTACACTTTAAATCCTTTAACGAGTATCTATTGGAGGGCAAGTCTGGTGCCAGCAGCCGCGGTAATTCCAGCTCCAATAGCGTATATTAAAGTTGTTGCGGTTAAAAAGCTCGTAGTTGGATTTGTGTCCCACGCTGTTGGTTCACCGCCCGTCGGTGTTTAACTGGCATGTATCGTGGGACGTCCTGCCGGTGGGGCGAGCCGAAGGGGTGCTTTCGCGTCCCGAGGCGGACCCCGTTTAAATCCTACCAGGGTGCTCTTTGTTGAGTGTCTCGGTGGGCCGGCACGTTTACTTTGAACAAATTAGAGTGCTTAAAGCAGGCAAGCCCGCCTGAATACTGTGTGCATGGAATAATGGAATAGGACCTCGGTTCTATTTTGTTGGTTTTCGGAACCCGAGGTAATGATTAATAGGGACAGGCGGGGGCATTCGTATTGCGACGTTAGAGGTGAAATTCTTGGATCGTCGCAAGACGAACAGAAGCGAAAGCATTTGCCAAGTATGTTTTCATTAATCAAGAACGAAAGTTAGAGGTTCGAAGGCGATCAGATACCGCCCTAGTTCTAACCATAAACGATGCCAGCCAGCGATCCGCCGCAGTTCCTCCGATGACTCGGCGGGCAGCCTCCGGGAAACCA
>NW_026062347.1:22500-25000 GCF_023897955.1 Schistocerca gregaria
TACCAGATTATCGCTTAACCTAACTGTGGCTGTACCAGATTATCGCTTAACCTAACTGTGGCTGTACCAGATTATCGCTTAACCTAACTGTGGCTGTACCAGATTATCGCTTAACCTAACTGTGGCTGTACCAGATTATCGCTTAACCTAACTGTGGCTGTACCAGATTATCGCTTAACCTAACTGTGGCTGTACCAGATTATCGCTTAACCTAACTGTGGCTGTACCAGATTATCGCTTAACCTAACTGTGGCTGTACCAGATTATCGCTTAACCTAACTGTGGCTGTACCAGATTATCGCTTAACCTAACTGTGGCTGTACCAGATTATCGCTTAACCTAACTGTGGCTGTACCAGATTATCGCTTAACCTAACTGTGGCTGTACCAGATTATCGCTTAACCTAACTGTGGTTGTACCAGATTATCCCTTAACCTAACTCAATTTGTCCCTTAACCTAACTCAATTTGTCCCTTAACCTAACTCAATTTGTCCCTTAACCTAACTCAATTTGTCCCTTAACCTAACTCAATTTGTCCCTTAACCTAACTCAATTTGTCCCTTAACCTAACTCAATTTGTCCCTTAACCTAACTCAATTTGTCCCTTAACCTAACTCAATTTGTCCCTTAACCTAACTCAATTTGTCCCTTAACCTAACTCAATTTGTCCCTTAACCTAACTCAATTTGTCCCTTAACCTAACTCAATTTGTCCCTTAACCTAACCCACGTTGTCCCTTAACCTAACCCACGTTGTCCCTTAACCTAACCCACGTTGTCCCTTAACCTAACCCACGTTGTCCCTTAACCTAACCCACGTTGTCCCTTAACCTAACCCACGTTGTCCCTTAACCTAACCCACGTTGTCCCTTAACGTAACCCACGTTGTCCCTTAACGTAACCCACGTTGTCCCTTAACGTAACCCACGTTGTCCCTTAACGTAACCCACGTTGTCCCTTAACGTAACCCACGTTGTCCCTTAACCTAACCCACGTTGTCCCTTAACCTAACCCACGTTGTCCCTTAACCTAACCCACGTTGTCCCTTAACCTAACCCACGTTGTCCCTTAACCTAACCCACGTTGTCCCTTAACCTAACCCACGTTGTCCCTTAACCTAACCCACGTTGTCCCTTAACCTAACCCACGTTGTCCCTTAACCTAACCCACGTTGTCCCTTAACCTAACCCACGTTGTCCCTTAACCTAACCCACGTTGTCCCTTAACCTAACCCACGTTGTCCCTTAACCTAACCCACGTTGTCCCTTAACCTAACCCACGTTGTCCCTTAACCTAACCCACGTTGTCCCTTAACCTAACCCACGTTGTCCCTTAACCTAACCCACGTTGTCCCTTAACCTAACCCACGTTGTCCCTTAACCTAACCCACGTTGTCCCTTTGCCTAACATAGTTCACTGCTCGGAATCTCTGGTGTCGTTGTTATCCTCATGTAGATGTCTTGCGAGTGTTGCTTACTTTCCACATATTCCCGCTATCCACTGTCAATTGTACTGCAATAGGACTATATCGCCCCCCCCCCACCCCCCTCTGCCCCTCTCTTTGTGTCTCCGTCCTCTCAAGCTGGTCGGTCTGGCGTTTGAGTGTTAAATGAGCCTCGCAGCTGTTCAGTTGCGTTCAGATGTCGACGCCCTCAGTGTACGTCGTGGTATGGTCTGTGTCCATTGTCCGCTGATGTCGTACGCGTAACCCACACGCTGTACCGATCATCGGTAGTTACGTACAGAGTGAAGTAGTGTGATACGTGTGACCGTACGCTGGCTGTGCCCAACGGTGTCGAATCTCAATTTCCATATGTTGTGCTCGATGCTACTTGTCTCGTCTCCCAATAACAGCTAGGTTGCACTGTGGTACGCCGTAGAGGCGTGTGGGAGGAACGTACGAACGCATTGTATGTCACCCTGGGTCGCTGGGGGTGGTGGTGCGGTGAGTCAGGTCAGGTCAGCGTGAGCCGTGTGATGTAGTGACGCGTGTATTCCGACTTTGTCGTATTGCCTCACACAAAGTGCTACCCTGGTGGACCGCGTTCCATATCTGGGACATGCCGCAGATGCCGGTTGACAGTGGATCGCGGAAGGGACATCGCATACGTGCGCGGGCCACCTTCCACGTGTTCTCTTCTGCACATGTCGCAGTGTGTATGTGGTCTGATGTAGCGTGTCGTGACACATGACATCCTGGCATGCAAGAATTGTTGAATTCGCAAATGTAGGTGGACATCTACGTTTACTGCCCAAGATACGCAAATGAACTGGAAATCCGTTGTTGAGCGGTTGTTCACGCTGGAGGTGAATCTGTGATGGCGACGATCGGTACAGCTATTAACCGGTTGTTTCAGCGGTACCCGCCACATCCACACACGTGACTAGGCCCATGTGGGTATGAAGCGATACGCGGCGGTGGCTTGGTGGGACTGTTCCCGGCCGGTGAAGGGGGGCCGCCCGGCGTGTTGGCCGCGCGCTGCGTGGGCGCACGCGCAAC
>NW_026062347.1:35000-37500 GCF_023897955.1 Schistocerca gregaria
TCAATTTGTCCCTTAACCTAACCCACGTTGTCCCTTAACCTAACCCACGTTGTCCCTTAACCTAACCCACGTTGTCCCTTAACCTAACCCACGTTGTCCCTTAACCTAACCCACGTTGTCCCTTAACCTAACCCACGTTGTCCCTTAACCTAACCCACGTTGTCCCTTAACGTAACCCACGTTGTCCCTTAACGTAACCCACGTTGTCCCTTAACGTAACCCACGTTGTCCCTTAACGTAACCCACGTTGTCCCTTAACGTAACCCACGTTGTCCCTTAACCTAACCCACGTTGTCCCTTAACCTAACCCACGTTGTCCCTTAACCTAACCCACGTTGTCCCTTAACCTAACCCACGTTGTCCCTTAACCTAACCCACGTTGTCCCTTAACCTAACCCACGTTGTCCCTTAACCTAACCCACGTTGTCCCTTAACCTAACCCACGTTGTCCCTTAACCTAACCCACGTTGTCCCTTAACCTAACCCACGTTGTCCCTTAACCTAACCCACGTTGTCCCTTAACCTAACCCACGTTGTCCCTTAACCTAACCCACGTTGTCCCTTAACCTAACCCACGTTGTCCCTTAACCTAACCCACGTTGTCCCTTAACCTAACCCACGTTGTCCCTTAACCTAACCCACGTTGTCCCTTAACCTAACCCACGTTGTCCCTTAACCTAACCCACGTTGTCCCTTAACCTAACCCACGTTGTCCCTTTGCCTAACATAGTTCACTGCTCGGAATCTCTGGTGTCGTTGTTATCCTCATGTAGATGTCTTGCGAGTGTTGCTTACTTTCCACATATTCCCGCTATCCACTGTCAATTGTACTGCAATAGGACTATATCGCCCCCCCCCCCCCCCTCTGCCCCTCTCTTTGTGTCTCCGTCCTCTCAAGCTGGTCGGTCTGGCGTTTGAGTGTTAAATGAGCCTCGCAGCTGTTCAGTTGCGTTCAGATGTCGACGCCCTCAGTGTACGTCGTGGTATGGTCTGTGTCCATTGTCCGCTGATGTCGTACGCGTAACCCACACGCTGTACCGATCATCGGTAGTTACGTACAGAGTGAAGTAGTGTGATACGTGTGACCGTACGCTGGCTGTGCCCAACGGTGTCGAATCTCAATTTCCATATGTTGTGCTCGATGCTACTTGTCTCGTCTCCCAATAACAGCTAGGTTGCACTGTGGTACGCCGTAGAGGCGTGTGGGAGGAACGTACGAACGCATTGTATGTCACCCTGGGTCGCTGGGGGTGGTGGTGCGGTGAGTCAGGTCAGGTCAGCGTGAGCCGTGTGATGTAGTGACGCGTGTATTCCGACTTTGTCGTATTGCCTCACACAAAGTGCTACCCTGGTGGACCGCGTTCCATATCTGGGACATGCCGCAGATGCCGGTTGACAGTGGATCGCGGAAGGGACATCGCATACGTGCGCGGGCCACCTTCCACGTGTTCTCTTCTGCACATGTCGCAGTGTGTATGTGGTCTGATGTAGCGTGTCGTGACACATGACATCCTGGCATGCAAGAATTGTTGAATTCGCAAATGTAGGTGGACATCTACGTTTACTGCCCAAGATACGCAAATGAACTGGAAATCCGTTGTTGAGCGGTTGTTCACGCTGGAGGTGAATCTGTGATGGCGACGATCGGTACAGCTATTAACCGGTTGTTTCAGCGGTACCCGCCACATCCACACACGTGACTAGGCCCATGTGGGTATGAAGCGATACGCGGCGGTGGCTTGGTGGGACTGTTCCCGGCCGGTGAAGGGGGGCCGCCCGGCGTGTTGGCCGCGCGCTGCGTGGGCGCACGCGCAACAGGCGGCTGGTGGGGGGCGCCGAGTGGCAGGAGCGCCAGCCGACGGGCTCGGCAGGCGGCGCAGCTACGCTGCGGCGCACCCTGCACGCGGCGCCTGGCGGCCAAAGTTGGTTCAGCCGAGCCCGGTGCGAAGCGCGGTGGACATCTGCAGTGTGCTGGTCTGATTGAGGACTGTGTGCGTTGAGGATGCGCCGCCGCCTGGCACTCGGCGCCGCGACGCCGTCTGCTGCTCGGTCGCCCCAGCGGTTCTCGCAGGTGGTTTGTATCGCAGTTGTGCGGACGTGTTGGCGCGTGCGCTGTGCTGGGAGAGTTCGCTTCTGCACCCAAGTGGGGCTTTGCCCTTGTGTGGCGCTGGCGTTGGAGCTGCCGGTCACCATAGGTGGCGCGTGTTGTCTCCCGCCGGCAATGCCACGACAGCACGCTCCCGGGCCTCTGTCGGCAGCGGCAAGCTCAGTTGGGAGCAAGGGTGTTCGCACTAAAACCGTCTACTCGCCTAACTCCGGGCGATTGCGCCTCTCTCGAAACCGACCAAGTACCTAGGACGGCGCTGCGCGCCGCCGGGACCTGAGAGGGTTTCGAGGTGTATCGTGCAGGGGAGCTCGGCCTCCTCCTGTTTGCAGAATAATTGAGCGGACGCTTGCGTGTTCGCGCGGGCCCCCGGGACACACTCCCGGGCGGCCGGCT
>NW_026062347.1:42500-45000 GCF_023897955.1 Schistocerca gregaria
AGGATCGGGGCGTGTCGGGCTTGGTCGGGAAGTGGGTCAGCGCTAACGTGCCGGGCCTGGGCGAGGTGAGTGCCGTAGGGGTGCCGGTAAGTGCGGGCGTTTAGCGCGGGCGTGGTCTGCTCTCGCCGTTGGTTGGCCTCGTGCTGGCCGGCGGTGCAGGATGCGCGCGCCTGCGCGGCGTTCGCGCCCCGGTGCTTCAACCTGCGTGCAGGATCCGAGCTCGGTCCCGTGCCTTGGCCTCCCACGGATCTTCCTTGCTGCGAGGCCGCGTCCGCCTTAGCGTGCTCCTCCGGGGGCGCGCGGGTGCGCGGATTCTCTTCGGCCGCCATTCAACGATCAACTCAGAACTGGCACGGACTGGGGGAATCCGACTGTCTAATTAAAACAAAGCATTGCGATGGCCCTAGCGGGTGTTGACGCAATGTGATTTCTGCCCAGTGCTCTGAATGTCAACGTGAAGAAATTCAAGCAAGCGCGGGTAAACGGCGGGAGTAACTATGACTCTCTTAAGGTAGCCAAATGCCTCGTCATCTAATTAGTGACGCGCATGAATGGATTAACGAGATTCCCGCCACAATGCCAATGTCGGTTAAGATAGGACAGCTGAACTGCGCGCGAACGCAAGCGGTGATGCAGGAGGTACGACGCCGAGCGGAGGAGGAGTCTCTAGACATATTATGTCTGCAAGAGCCCTACTCTAGGGACGGAAAGATCCGATATATGCCGACAACAGCTCAGATCCTGGCTGGGGGAGAGCATCCTATGGCAGCAATTGTTGTGCTAAATCGTTCCTTCAGAGCAGTCAAAGTGGCGCACCTAAGCAACAGATGCATGGTGTTAGCTGAGATAAATACTGGCGATTTCACCTTTTTCGTGCTAAATATGTACTTTCAGTACAGGCACAGAGAAAGACCGTATATCGACCAGTTAAAAGAGGCGGTTGGGTTCTACCGCAATGACTTGCTGATTTGCACAATGGACGCAAATGCCATGTCACCCCTATGGCACAGTAACATCACGCCTCTTGGTGCTCGACGCGCCGCCAGGCGAGGTGAGAGACTCGCTGAAGCAATTCACGAGCTCAGACTAGAAGTGCTGAACCGACCAAACTTCCCACCAACTTTCGAAGGCCGCCGTGGAGCGACCTCGAATATCGATGTGACACTGAAGAGTGCACACGAGCATCTCCGTGCGGAGAACTGGAAGGTATGGCGGGGAATGACACTAAGTGACCACAATCTGATCACATTCACTGTAGCCTATGATGGGGAGCCTCCTCCTGAAGACCAGGTGAACGGCACCGTCAAGTACAACTGGCGAAAGGCTAATTGGGATCGACTAAGAGGTAATCTAGTGATACCGAATTGGCCAATGGATCGCGTTGTGGACGTTGACAAAGCTGCAGAAGATCTGACGGCGGCCATACAGACAGCAGCAACAGGCGCAGTCCCGTTGGCCCACACAGGGAAAATGCCTAAGGCACCTTGGAACCCTGAGCTGCAGCGTCTCCGACGCGAATGCAGAAGAGCGCGGCGGCATTACCAGCGCAGCGTAGGCGATCACATTCGTGAGGCCACGCTTGCGCGGTACAGGCGGGCCAAAGCCGTGTTTAAGCGGGCACTGCACACAGTACGGACTGAGAGTTGGCAGTCTTTTGTTCGTGACAGTCTGGCGGCTGACCCCTGGGGTACACCGTACAAGATTGCCGTGTCAAAAGTTCGGTCACCGACGGTCCTGTCGACCCTAAGGAAGATCGATGGCAGTCACACCAAGGACTGGCAAGAGTCAGCTGAGCTCCTCATGAGTACCTTATTGCCCGACGATAGTAGCGAAGATGAGGACGAGGAACAGGGGAATTTGAGGCGACAACTCCATGAGCTGTATGCCGATGAGACGCCT
Source organism: Schistocerca gregaria (assembly GCF_023897955.1). Taxonomy (NCBI): domain Eukaryota; kingdom Metazoa; phylum Arthropoda; class Insecta; order Orthoptera; family Acrididae; genus Schistocerca; species Schistocerca gregaria. The sequence continues at coordinate 44,400 of NW_026062347.1, forward strand.
GTTGCTCCGTTCACTGAACGTGAAGTTACCGCCGCAATTCTTGAATTGCGCCGTAAAAAGGCGACGGGCCATGATGGACTCGCTGCCGAGGTTCTCCAAGCCCTGTGCGCGGAGATCTGCCCTTACCTGACTAACCTCTACAATGAGTGCTTACGTCAGGGACGGGTACCAGAATCGTGGAAGTTGGCCGAAGTGGTCATTCTGAGAAAGGGTGAGGACAAGGATCCGGAAGTGCCGAAATCATACCGACCCATCTGTCTCTTGAACTCCATGGCTAAGCTCCAGGAGAAGCTCCTATGCCTTCGGCTGGAGCAACACCGGGAACTTAGGGGACGCAGTCCCGACCAATATGGATTCAGGAGGGGTCTGTGTACAGAAGATGCTATAAACAAGGCAATGTTGTTGGTGGACACATCTACAGCCAAGTACGTTGCGGGGATAATGGTTGACATCGCTGGGGCTTTCGACAACCTATGGTGGCCGGCACTGTTCGACAGCCTAAGGAAGTTGGAATGTCCTGGGCCCCTGTACCGGTGCCTGCTAGACTACTGCCGTAACCGGCGGGCGGTTTTGCGGTGCCCGGGGCGGGCGGTTGAGAAGT